>NC_090445.1:1194092690-1194394118 GCF_031143425.1 Pleurodeles waltl | reverse complement strand
TTCCCTCCTTACCCTTCCCTAATCTCCAGCAAAGGATAGTGAAGCAGGAGGATCTACTGCTGGGATATGAACCCTCGACCAGACATATGCAGATGCAAAAGTAGCTGATCACTGCTCACCCCGTTAAGAGACAGTAGAGAATAGAAAAGGAGGAAAGAAGGTGGAGGGTAAAATAGGTACAGAGGAGATGATATGATTGGGTGGCTATGGAACACCTCATACTGCCCAGATGTCCAGTACACTGAGGGTTTGCTTAGGTAACAGTTCTGAACGGGTAAATAGTTTTAAAGTTTTGATTAAAAGTGACAAGTTCTTCGTTAGTTAAGTTAACACATTACATTTTAGAAAATCAAAATGTCTAAGTCTCACCATGAAGTGATTTTGCAATTTTACTGTTTGTCTTTCAGGAACAGATGAGCAAGCCATCATAAATGTTATTGCCAATCGCTCGGGGGATCAAAGACAAAAAATTAAAGCTGCTTTTAAGACTGCATATGGCAAGGTAATCTTATGTCAAGTCTGTCCAATAAATACAAATTTCAAAAGCATATGGAGCATTAGTGTTATGAATATACATTAACTTATATAAACTATTTGACTGACATTTAAGTTTCCTTTTTATGCTTAAAGCAGTGTTTCACTAATTTATTCCCGGGACACCATTCTAGCAAATTTCTCACACACAGTTATGCCACAGTTTCTGTATTTTACATCTGGAAACCTTGACCCTGCAACCTTTCTTAGTTTACTAGTCATTGGCTTTCCCATCTGATGAGAAATTGTTGTTCTTCGGAATCCGGTAATACTGGAGGAATATCAATTAATGATGGAAAATATCAAAGAATCATGGCCAAGATCTGCCTCATTGATGAAAGCATCACATGCGGTGTCTTTGGCATGCTGGTTTGATGAAGATTGATTTGAGGAAGGTGGTAACATTAATTCAGGCAATAAGAACTGATGGGGTGAAAGCCAACTAAAGACATTTCTAGTAAGTGAACATATATATTTATTAAGGCAAAAGAAAAGGGATGTTAGACAAATGGGAAAACCTATGCTTAACAGCACATAGCAAGGAGCTGGGAGGTTTCTGGAGACTCGTAGCAAAAGGGTCATAGAAGAAGTCATAATAGTGTTACAACTGCTGTAGTTGGTATGACCACTTTGTACCTCTGTGTGGGGTGTGGAAATTGTGAAACAGGAGTGGAGTATATGGGTGCAGGAGACACAACCTTGCCTTTGATTGTGGCTGATACAACCTCTCTTGTTTGTCAAATTGCTGTTCATAAAAATTTGAATGTGATAGTAAAGAAAAAGAAATGGACAGAAAGCTGTTTCTTTCAGAGTTAATGAAATGCATGCTTAAGGTTTGGGTGCCTGTTTTATAAAGAGTTGTTTGCTCTATAATTCTAAATCAATGTGGACCACCCTTGTGGTAAAAAAACAAAATTGCCCCTTTTAGACCTGGCACCTTTTGGCGTGTTTCCCAACTTTTTGCCTTCTGACCTCCTATTGTTATGGTATACTGGACTCTGTTTTTGCTGGTTTATTGTCTCTGCATACTTTACCACTTCTAATCAGTGCTAAAGTGCAAGTACTCCCTATATAAATTGTACTGTTGATTGGTTTAGCCATGATTGGCATATTTAATTTGCTTGTAAGTCCCTAGTAAAGTGCACCAAAGGTGCCCAGGGTCTGTAAATCAAATGCTACTTGTGGGCCTGCAGCACTGATTGTGCCACCTATGTAAGTAGCCCTGTGAACATGTCTCAGACTTGCCACTGCAGTGTCTGTGTGTGCAGTTTGAAGTGCCAGTTCGACTTCGCAAGAGTACCCGTGTGACAGGCTCAAACCTTCCCTTTTTATACATCTAAGGCACCCCTAAGGTAGGCCCTAGGTAGCCCCATGGGCAGGATGCAGTATATGTTAAAGGTGGGACATGTAGTGATGTGTTTTACATGTCCTAACATTGAAATACTGCCAAATTCGTTTTTCACTGTTGCTAAGCCTAGCTCTCTCATAGGTTAACATGGGGGCTGCCTTTAAATAACCTTAAAGTGCAGTTTCCCTTTGAGAACAGATAGAAATATGGGGTTTGAACTCACAATTTAAAAATACATCTTTTAGTGAAGTTAGTTTTTAGATTGTTAGTTTGAAAATACTACTTTTAGAAAGTGAGCATTTTCTTGCTTAAATCATTCTTCGCCTCTGCCTGCTTGTGTATTCCACGTCTGGGTCAGACTGACAGTTGGGCTGTTGTGAATTCCCTCTAGACAGTGACACAAAGGGAGCTGGGGTGTAGCCTGCATATCCTGATGGGACATCTAGGCTAGAGTGGAGGAAGGAGTAGTCACACCTGAAAGGGCTGTGGCTGCCCTCACACAATGCAGTCTCCTACCCCCTAGAGTGTGTCTAGGTCCAGGCCTGGGCATGGCAGGATCTTATGAACCACAGAGACTTTCCTTTGAAGTATGCCTTCTTCAAAGGCAGAAAAGGATATATTCTAAAAGCCAGACTTTTAGAATATTTCTGGATCAATTGGAACCTCTGCCAAGGAGAAGAGCTGAAGAGCTGGAGGAGCAGTACTACCCCTTTGCTGTGTGTGCTTTGCTGGGTTGTCCTGCATTTGCTGTTTCTGCATTTAAAAGAGAGCAAATGGTGAACTTTGCTGTGTATCCTGCTTCAGAGAGTTCTCCAAGGGCTTGGAGTTGAGCTTGCCTCCTGTTGGAAGTCTCAGGGATACCAAAGACTTCAGTTTCATCAGCCTGCAGCACTGGGAATTGTGTGCTCTGTGCTATTCAAGAAGAAAAACCACCACAATGACGCCGCTGGCCTGCACTGTGACCTGCTGTGTGGAGCCGCACCGCCCCGTTTCAGACCGCAACCCTGGTCTCACCGCCGCCATCTGATGCCGCCACTGAGCCGCTGCTTGCACCATGACCTGTGGGCCCCACACTCCGGCATCGCCTTGCTCACACCGCAGCCTGGTTATCCTCGACGACACCACTCCTGCTGACACCGGCGCTGCTGCCTGCACCATGGCCTGTGGACACCGCTTGTGAGGTACATGAAGCACCGCCCCGCACAGCAGCCAAGATCCACCAATGCCAGCACTATTGAGGCCCTGTCTGCACCGCAACCTGTGGATGCCGCACAGAGCTTGTCTCGCGCCACACCAGTGATTCAGCAACGATGCCGCCACTGCCTGCATCGTGACCTGGTGACACCACATGTCGCACAGTCCCGCTTCACACCGCAGCCCTGGTCTCACCTACACCACTGGACGCCATCACCGAGCCACTGCTGGCACCGTGACCTGTGGGTACCGCACATTTCATCGTCACGCTGCGCACCATAGCCCTGACGCCATCTCTGCCAGCGCTGTCAGCCCAGAGTTTGATCTGCAGCGCATGTGACTTCAACGGCCTGACAACCGCCGCACCAACCTCCGGAACAGACACCGAGACACCAGCGATGCCGTTCTCCGGACCTCATCGCGAGGATCACAACGCCCTGCATTTCCAAGGTACTGTATGCGGGTCTTCCCGACACTGTAGAAGGCTCACGACGCCGCTGCCGGCCTGAAATGTTGGATTTGTTGTTCATGACGCCATGATAGCCCCAGACAGAGCTATCGACTTCAAGGAACTGTCTTTTTAAGTAATTCTTGAAAAATGTGTATCTTATTTATTGTATGTTGGATTTTTCTCGTTTTGGTCTTGTTTTACACAGATAAATATTGGTTATTGTTCGAAAACTGGTGTGGTGTCCTTTTGTAGTGTTTTCACTGCATTACTGTGTGTTATTTGCAAATGGTTTACACATTGCTTCTGAGATAAGCCTGACTGCTCGTGCCAAGCTACCAATGGGATAAGCAGAGGTTATTTGAGCTGGGTATCTCCCTTATCCTGACTAGAGGGAGGGTTCCTACTTGGACGGGATGCAAACGGACTGCCAACTAGAAACCCCATTTCTAACAGTTTTCAGAAGGGAATTAGAGACAGATGTCATCTATTAATGAATCTCCGGCTTGAACACATCAGCAAAGGCTTTAGTAAAGTACTGTTGGAAAGCATGTAAGAGTCCTAGAGAATGTCCTTTTGTAGTGTTTTCACTGCATTACTGTGTGTTATTTGCAAATGCTTTACACATTGCTTCCGAGATAAGCCTGACTGCTTGTGCCAAGCTACCAATGGGGTGCGCAGGGGATATTTGAGCTGGGTATCTCCCTTATCCTGACTAGAGTGAGGGTTCCTACTTGGACTGGATGCAAACGGACTGCCAACTAGAAACCCCGTTTCTAACAGTTTTCAGAAGGGAATTAGAGACAGACGTCATCTATTAATGAATCTCCAGCATGAACACATCAGCAAAGGCTTTAGTAAAGTACTGTTGGAAAGCATGTGAGAGTCCTAGAGAATGAGGGGAATTTTGTTTGAGCATCATTGTGAATTCTTGGCCAAAACAAAATACTGCAGAACAGTCACTGGCTTTGTATCCCCTCTTACCAAAGCAGTGTATGCTAGTGCAAATGCATCTGCTTTAATTGATCTGCAAACAGGTTTTGATGCAGGTAGCAGGAAATTCTGTGTTATATTTTGACTGAAACGCCGAACAGAAAAATCATGGGAACACTATCTTAGTAAGAGTTGAAAGTAAGAGGGAATGAACACAAAATTGTTTGAACAAGACTGTATTTTGGTGCCCGTCCTGTTTGACATGTTCTTCCTGTTATTGTTCTGGTGTGTTTCATTATCAATGAATTAAGTGTTCCAAAAATCAAAGGATGTATGACTTAATATTGTTATTGCGGATTATACTGTGTAGCTAGCCAAAACATGGAATACATTTCAAACATTGGAATAGGAATCACCCAGATAAAAGCTACTTCTAGAGCTTGGAACATCAACAAAGGCTTACTATGATTAACTAGGGTTAACAGACATACAGAGACTTAGAGGTTTACAGACTCATTATTTTAGAAAAAACGGAATAATAAAACTATACTCAGATTGAATCGGTGTAATGGGGGAGTCCTGTGATCTGCTCAGAAGCACTGTTAAAGGACTATACAGTAAGGTTTGTGGCAAAAGTGTGTTTTGGGCGGACATCTGGGATGTAATCTTTCAAAAAATAGATATTAATCCCTCAGAATAAATGTTTATAAAGGAGTACACTAGTATCAGAAGGGAAAGTATGAGGAATAATCCATAGAGGTATATTTGATGATACGCTAAAACTATACATTAGGAATGTAATATTATTAATTGGGTTAATCTATCAGTCTGTATTTTCTGCACATTTTGTGTGCATCTCCTATTTTTCCTGTACTCTGTGTGTGTGTGTGTGTGTGTGTGTGTGTGTGTGTGTGTATATATATATATGCATTTTATTATGATTGTAAACTGTGCTTGCTTTTTTTTTACTGAAATAAAGTTGAATGGCTGAATAAAGGAAAATGTGGTTGTTCGCTAAGTTGTAGCTCATATCCACTGGTTATGTTGAGTGATAGGGATAATAAAAGAGGTTTCAACCTTTCTTCACTTAACCCATTCCAATTATGTTAAGAAACGAATGCCTAGTTAGGGAGCCCCTAAATCAGAAAAAAGATAGTTGTGATTTATCCAGTACCTCAATAAAGAAAAGTATTCTTGCTTAAAAGCCACATACCAGCTAAAATAATATTAACAGATTGTAGCGCTGATAGACAAACAATAAAGAATCTTTTAAAGAGAAATTCCATCTGCTTTTATTGCTGTTCCTTCGATCTGTTTCACTTCAGCCGAGTAATGCTCTGGGAGTATACATAATTTATCTTAGTCTGACCATCCCGTTATCGACTGAGAACTCTGTTTCTTCTTGTTCAGAATCTGACTAGACACAGATCGAATCTCACAGAATATTTTCTAACGGATGACTGAAGTGAGAGAACTATTGACGCTGGGTTCTTAGAGCAAGCCATCATGAGGTATCTTCTTGCTCCTCTGAAAGATCTGAAACTAAAGACCTAGAATAGAATCACTCCCTTTTAGAACACATTGTTAACATAAAGCCACTGCCAACTAATGACTGATTGTTCAGAATCTTGATACAAGAATACTCTTGCAAATTATTTTCTTATTGACAAATTCTTTGTATTCTAGAGATATTTGAAACAATCATGGAAACCCCTACTGAACATGAAAGGTTCAGATATAGTGTAAAATCTTTTTTCTTTCGCAGGTGCAACAGCTGCACTACTTATCCTCTGAGAAATAAACACTGGATAGTTGGCATTGGGCCTCCATATATTGAGATGTACAAACCATGGCAAATGTAAAAAGTACATCTATTGGCAGAGGGTAACTGAACAGAAACAACACTCTTGATCTTTCTACCATATTTGGTACAAGGGATCATGCAAACATACCAACATTTTGGAAGGATGACACAAGTGTCAGATGCTTCAGTAGAAAACAATCAATTGATATTGTAATACTTCACCTACAATAGAAAACATTCCTCTATGTGTGTGTGTGTGTGTGTGTGTGTATAAGAACCCCAATGAAGTCCTGAAGGGTCTTCAATATTCTCCACATTTCTTGTTATACCTCACACCCTTGCATGAGGTTTTTGGGATACTGATGGCCCTCAATAGCTAGGAGTTTGTAGGAAAGCCCCCAGAGATTCCAGCTCTCTCCAGGCTGCATAGGTTCCCAGTTGAAAATGTAACAGCCACTCAGAGCACTTTGGTCACCTGCCCCAAGTAAAATGAAAATGCTGATTGAGTGATACATGAGGAGAAAGCCCAACATCTGTAGCTAAAAGAAACAGAAAAAATCTCAATATAGAAAAAGCGCTGGGTGATTGTACTCTATCAGTTTCGACAGCAAAGACACAGAAAAATGTTTAATCATATTTAAGATGTTTAAAACAAGCTTGCAATTATGTAAAAGAAAAATATGTCTCTCCCATTCAGTCATTACATATTCCTGTTTCAGTCAATTTATATTGATGTAACATTGAATTAGCAGCCATAAATAACTTCACAAAGGATTAACACTATTCAGACCTATATAAATGTATAACCAACCAGCATAATAGCCAGAAATTATGATCTAACAATGTATTTTTTCAACCAGACCCCTTTTCCAAAATTGTCATTGAAGTAATACCCAATTCACAAATTGTCCTTTTTCTTCAGCCTGTCAGCCAAGGACTGTTGTGTTAATGATAATATTGGTGTAACTGTGGTGATATAGCAGTCTGAGTCGTGATTGGAGTTGTCTCTCCATGTGTTGGCTGACATTGTTGGAAAACGCCGACGCACTCCTAATGCCTAACACAGAGAACGCCAGCGCCAGGTGGTTTCCAGCAGGGAGAGGCGAGGAAAGAGATCCGTGCTGTGAGGCACCGCAGATGTTGGTGTTGCTGCTGAAGTGTTTTAGAGGGCCTGCCTAACCAGAGGATAAGGAGGAGTGCCGTGTGCTAAGCCGGCAGGCTGCCACAGGTGAGCTGGGCTGTAATCTGTGAAGAGAGGACGCTCTCCGCCCGTTTGGCCTTGCCCATTTGTTAACCAGGCCATCCGCCTATTGCCTGCCCACTGTCTGTCAGCCTGTCTGTCTTCTGCCTGCCTGACGCCTGGTGCTACGTGTCTCTCTGGCCCCCCCGACCTCCACCTCCCATTCTGTTCTGGATCCTGCAGTAGCCCTGTGGCCCTGTGTGCAGAGAGTCGGGCAGATTTTGACTAGAAGGAGAGTAGATGGGGGGGCCCTGGGGAGGATTGGGGATTTCGGTGTGGCAGGTTAAGTGCCTGAGGAGGAATTAGTGTGGCTGTGACTGTGATCATAAAGGGCCATAGGGCTCAAAGGGAGGTATGACCCCTTAGTGGGGTGGGGTGTTGAGGTGTTGGTCTGTATTCTGTGGATTGCGGAAGCAGTCCCGCTCAGGGGTGCATCTTGCAACCGGAAAGCGGTGGGAAACAACAACAACAAACTCCGCTTTCATTCCCTCCATCCCCCCTCAACTAACAGATCCCTGCATGCTCGTGCCCCTTGACTGTTGAGGTTTTGAGGTGTGGTGGCGCATTCTAGTAAAACTAGAATCTCCACAAGTCCGTAAAAGCTGTCACTACAGAAGGAAATTACAGTGTAAGAGTTACTTATTCCTCACTTGGAAGAATGTGTGCGGGGAAAAAGAGGGCATCTCCCCTACCAGCAAAAAGAAGTAAGTGGAAACACAAAACCCCCAACTTGCAAACTGTGCACTCCAAGCAATCAAAAAAGACTGTGGAGGAGTGCCCAACCTTTATTTCTCCTATTGCAAGTATGTTTTGGAAGGAAGTAAAGATGCCACATAAATTTGACTTTTTGACGGACACAGTGGAAGCTCTTTTTTCCTCCACCAAAGATCAGAGCCCTTCCTTGTCCCATCTCCCTAATAAAAAGTGAAGGTAGCTTTGACTATGGAAAGGGGGAAAATGTCGGCTCAGATGTGGTTCAAGGGGAGTCAACAAGTATCCAGGGAAAATCTTCCATTCTTCAGTTTTTCAAAACCCAAGGGCAACTCCATATACCAATCCCTCCAAATATAAATGACTCAACTGGGTGCAATTTGGAATATCAACAAGGGGATCAAAATGAATCGGAAGTAGACGAGAAGGGGGCGAAACACCCCCTGGGTATCTCACCTGAAACACCAGTTGATAAAGGAAACGTTTGGGGATCAATTAGTGATTTGGACCTACTCACTTTGAGATTGCCGTCTCCTCCTTCATCTCCATCTCTTAACAGTCCTAAAAACTCCTTGAAGAGAAAGAGACCCGATCCCCCTCAAGGTGAATGTTATTGTCAAGAAGGCAATGGCTACGGAAAACTCTAAAATGAGGGATGGTGAAAGATGCAAAAAGCAACAACCTATTGCCCCCCATTCTCCGGAAACCGGGGCCCTAAGCCCCAATGTGGGCAGCAGGAGCCAAGTCAATGACTGTCAGAAAGGTACCCAGCATGGCTTAGGTAGATGTCTACTCACCGATCTTAAAACTGGCTCTCCGTCTGTGCCCGAAAACACATCACTTATAGCGCAGATCAGCACGGGTTACAACCAGATAAACTCATCACTACAAGGTCAAAAAATTGTAATAGAAAGTGACCCAACGGAAGCCCCACAACATGACTATCTCAACGAAGAAGGGTATAGTGACAAAGTGTGGGTCTTCTTTTTTTAAAATCTCACAACTAACCCTGGACGCCTTGTCTTATCAATCTACAAAAATGGACGTGCAGGTGGACTCGCTAAATATAATGGCACAATCTGTTTCAGGGATTGATAACAAAGATTAGCAGATCTAAATAATTTGATTAAACGAGCTCAGAACTATGCAGAAACAGCAGAGCATGACTGTACCTGCACCCCAATAATTAGCAAATTAGCTGCTCTTCCTGAGGTCGTAAGCACTCTGATGTCCGATTTCAAAGCCAATCTTATTACCCTGGAAAGAAAGGATGATGAAATAGGGCTGAATGTGGGGAAACAGAGGGGTAGGGAAACTGGTGGAAGGGAGAGAGTATTTATAATACACCACGATGTAGTGGAGGTGAACCTAAGCCCAGGGAACAAAGGCATCACAAAGCTACTAGCAAAAGAAATATCAGAATCCCAGGATGGATCACTTAGTCAGGCCCTACCGTCCCTTTCTTCACCTTCCCCCATGGTTTTAAAGACCTAAAACGCATTTAAATTACCGGCAACCAAAGGGCAAAGGAAAAAACAAAGGAAAGCCAAGAAAAAGTTGAAGGTTGTCCAGGGTGCTACCAGTGACACCGTGATAATATACCAGTTTCCACAAGTATCGAATTTGAGAAAGGGAAAAAACTTTTGAAAAAGATATGAATAATGAGCAGTACTTCAGAGGCTAAGGTGTACCCATTAGTTAACACTCATAAACGGGGACATCATCTCCCAGTCACTATTGAGTATATTCCACGATTAGAGGAGGCAGGGGTCATACCTATTTGGGAAACCATAAGCTATGGGGAAATGAAAGTGCAAGCGCCCCAAGACCTGAGGGGGGGAGACCAAAAACAAGGGGCCGACTCCAAACTTAGGTTAGAATAGGGGCAAAGAGGGAAGCTTAAAATAAAGGTTTTTGAAAATGGTTCTGTAGCAGTAGCTTCTACAATAGACACCATTGTAAATAGGGGAAATGGGCCAGTAGGTAGAGTAACTCCCCCCTTTGTGTTTGAGTCCCAGGGAGGGGGCGGGCATCCAAGGCCCACTACAGAGCAGATCACAATAAAAAGCTCAGACACAAGTCTGGGTCAAGAATATCAGCCATCGAACGGTAGAGAAAGGTTTCCACTCACTACTACGAATAACCAGTATGGTCAAGCGTGTGAAGCTTGTCAGTATTCAATATTGGAGGGTTGTTGGCAGGATCTGCCCAGAAGTGGAAATAAGATAGTCTTCTCTCCAAGATACCAGACTAGGGGCCAACAAGATATTTTAAATCGTGGGAATATATTAACACTCTTGTGAGCAATACCACCATTGGAGAATAGCCAATCGGTAGATATTGATTACATAGAATTTGTAGCCACGGCGGAGTCGGCAAACACCCGGGAATCTACTCTAATGACTTGTTCTTCATCACTTGTCGCCGACAGGGTCTTTAAGGAGAAAAAAGTTTTTCACAAATGGGGAATTGACCTAAAAATCCCCCAACAGATCAATTATCCCAAACCCTTGGATTCAGGTAATCGGACGGCAGAACTATTGGAAATTCCACTCCGGCCATATACCACCCACTAAGCTACACACTGGACAAGGGCCAGGAATCCGGCCAATTAAATTTAGGGTGGCTCGCAGCTTCTCTTAATAACGGTGGGAGCCCCTCACAATATCCCATTTTATTAAATTCTTCCAAAGTGCCACATTTTCGTAATTTACGAAAAATCTGTTCCTGGAATATAAACGGGATTAGTGCTAACAAGCAACACAAAGATCTAACCCTACTAAAAGATTTTCAAATTGTGTTGCTTCAGGAGATCTGTGCACTAAAACCATTCAAAATTGATGGCTATCTGTGCTTTTTTCCCCAGCCAATAAGTTGAAGAATTTTGGGCGCCTGAAGGGAGGTTTGGCCAATTTTATTGCAGCTGGGTTGAAAGTAACCTGCACACAGCTAAAAGAAAACCATGCAGACCTCTTGGTAATAAGAATGTCAAACTGGCATAAAACGATAGGGAGACCCCTTCTGATAATAAACGTTTATGTACATCCAGATACCCACTCTAAGAAATTTCTGTTCTCCATACTTGTCGAAGTAATTCTAGCCGGGCTCCAAGAACCAGATACCCCGGAGCTATTAATTGCAGGGGATTTTAATATGAAATTATTGCAAGCTTTTGGAAGAGAGGAACAGACTGTGCCGCAGGACTTTATATGGTCAGTCCCACAGCAGTCTTTAGGGAATATAGGCAGTGACACTACAGATGTCAAGGTGGCTTCTTTTGTTAAGAATCTGGAGGCGCTAGATCTTAGATTTCTGAATGGTAGGTATCAACAGGACACCCCTCCTGAGGCCACATGCTACGCCTTTGAAAGGCAATCCCTAATTGATTATGTACTGGTTATGTTGCCGCTTGTAACCTTAGTCTCCTCTTATTGTATTTTAACGACTGAGCTAAGTGACCATGGGCTGCAAAGTATTGAGATCAGTCATAGTTATCCAAAGCACAAACTAGCTGGGCTGAAGGAAATAATGTTATACCAGTTAATCAGACAGGCTTTATTAAAGGGCTGGGAACAGATGTAAACATTCGATCCCTTAACACCATTATAGATAAATGTAAACAGAAAAAACAACCCCTATACTTATGTTTCGTGGATTTTAAATCCGCTTTTGATTTGATACAATGTAGCCAGTTATGGGCAAAATTAACCTCCTGGGGTATTCCGGCGAAGCTGTTGAAAGCAATACAGATACTATACACAGATACATGGGTTAGAGTAATAATTGGGGACGGCTCCTTCCTATCAAGGACAATTGGGACCAAATGCGGTCTAAAGCAAGGCTGCGTGCTTGCGCCTTACTCCTTTAACTTTTATGTATCGGATCTGTCCTCCCTGTTAGACGAGGTAAATGCTCACCCTCCAAAGATTGGTGACTTACTCATTTTGAACTTGCTCTGTGCAAATGATGTAGTCCTTTTAAGTTTTATACCAAAGTTGGTCTACAGTGTCCGATAGTGAAATTGTCAGAATTCGCAGTAATAAACAGATTGGAAATAAATAAGAAGTCAAAAACCATGGAAATAAGCAGCAGAATACACAAATCACATAAGTGGTTCCTCCAAGGCCAAATACTTGAACAAGTTAAAACATATAGGTACTTGGGGGTTCTGTTTGATGAGAAGGGGTCCTTTAATCCCCAGAAACTTGACTTAGCCTGAAAAGGAAACACCCTGCTACTCGCTTTCCGTACACTGCTAAGATCTCTACATGGCCCTAGCTACAGACCACTGCCACAAGTGATAACCGCCAAATTAATTCCAAGTATCACTTATGGTAGCGAAGCTTTGAGAGATAGGGATGCTATTGTTCTGAACAGGATAATCAGGAAAGTCTTCAGAGCTCTTTTCTATCTCCCAATGAAAGCCTCTCAGGCCCAAATTAGGATGGAGTTTGGTTACTCGAACCAAGTAATAGCAAGACAGGGTGCCTACATTAAAATCTGGAAACATGTACAACAAGCTAAGGGAAACAGGCTAAGCCAAGCACTCTGGAAAAAGATTAGTATGAACCCGAGGGCCCCATCATGGCTATATTTAGATCAGGCCCTTGATGATCTGGCTCACTGTGGGAAAAGTTTTCACCACTTTATGCTTTTAAATTAACCATTAATCGTACTGTGATAAGAAAATCTTTAGCTGTGGACAAAAGTATTTTTGCTGGTAGATCTCATGCTTGGACTATAATAAACGAGTACAAAACTCTAAAACGTCAGTCATATCTGGACTTGGGCTGGTCAAAAAAAGAAAAAAAATTGTTTACCACATATCGATGTGGTCTTTTCCCAGGGGACCTAGACTCTGCTCCACTGGTAGTCTCAGACATTAATTCTCTTTGCCTTTTATGTGGCAGTGGAGTTGGGAACCTACTAAATTTGATTTGTTTATGTCTAGGCTTAAGGCAAGAAAGTAGAAAATATCTTAATGTTGCCTGTATCCAAAGAGTCATACGCATATGCAGGCAAGCAGTGATCGCCAGTTTCAATTTCTTGAACGCTATGATGAATGCCTAACTGATTAAATTTTTAAGTCCGGCTTCAAAAAAATTGGACGCCCAAATTAATAGAATTCCAATTGAGGATACAATATGAGTTTGTGTATTGGCAGTACATACACTTTGTCTAATTTTTGGGGCATGGGTAATGCGGTTTTATTGGATGTATAATTGTCATTCTACATATGGGCTTCAGCTAATACATTTTTGGTTAAGTCCGGATGCCCTTCATACAATTCAATCCTGCGTTTTTTATGATTAAAAGATAAGTAATGGTTGCTTTATAATTATATGTTCGATGGCATCTGTCGCTGTAGATACGCATGTTCTGCAATAGCTCGCCATCTGGTGTTGGGCCGGAGTGTTACAAGTTGTTTTTCTTCGAAGAAGTCTTTCGAGTCACGGGACCGAGTGACTCCTCCTTTTGTCTCCATTGCGCATGGGCGTCGACTCCATCTTCGATTGTTTTTTTTCCGCCATCGGGTTCGGACGTGTTCCTGTCGCTCCGAGTTTCGGAACGGAAAGATAGCTAATTTCGGAAGATTTTCGTCGGTATTGTTGCGTTCGGGATCGGCGTAGTTAGATTCAACACCGCATCGAAGATCGAAGAGCTCCGGTGCCCTTCGGGGTAGTTTTTCGATCCCCCGTCGGGGCCTGGTCGGCCCGACCGCGTGCTGAAGAACGCCGATGGAACGGACCCCGTTCCGTTTCTGCCCCAAATGCCACAATAAATACCCCTATACAGACCAACACTTGGTCTGTAACCTGTGCCTGTCACCTGAGCACAGTGAAGACACCTGTGAGGCCTGTCGTGCGTTCCGGTCCCGAAAGACACTCCGAGACCGTCGAGCCAGAAGACTTCAGATGGCGTCCGCGCCGACAGCCCACCGAGAGTTCGAGGAGCAGGAAGAGGAAGGTACCTTCTCGATCCAAGAATCGGACTCCGAAGGATTCGACGATACACAAACCGTGAGTAAGACGTCGAAAACCACACAGAAAAACATTTACAAGGCCCAGGGGACGCCACTGCCATCCGGCCATGGCTCCACCCATAAATTCGGTGACCGACCGTCTGCACCGAAAAAGGCCCAAACAGCGCCGAGGTCGTCCGACTCCGGTCGAGACACCGGCACGCAGCCTTCTCGGGACCGAGAAAGTGCTGGAGACAAGCCTCGACACCGAGATACCGGTGTGGACACGGCTCGACGCCGAGACAGCGGCACCGAAGAAGATCGACGCCGAGAGGTTTCGGCCCCGAAAAAGAAAAAAGTCACCTCGGAGCCGAAAAAACACGCAGACAGGGTTTCGATGCCGAAACAAACTGCAAGCGACCCAGCTTCAGGCTCTTATACAGAAGAGCACTCGCTAACCTCCCAGATGCAAAAGCATAGGTTTGAGGAAGAGCTACAAGCAACTGATGTGGACCATACGCAAAAGCGTATCTTCATACAGCAGGGGACAGGAAAAATAAGCACCCTTCCCCCCATTAGGAGAAAGAGAAGGTTGGAGTTCCAGACTGAACAGACACCACAACCAAAAGTGGTGAAAAGAGTTACCCCACCACCCTCTCCTCCACCTGTGATTAACGTCT
This sequence comes from Pleurodeles waltl, assembly GCF_031143425.1. NCBI lineage: Eukaryota > Metazoa > Chordata > Amphibia > Caudata > Salamandridae > Pleurodeles > Pleurodeles waltl. The sequence goes on along the minus strand of NC_090445.1, from coordinate 1,194,379,264 downwards.
CACCAGCACAAACTCCTTCACATTCCCCAGCTCACACCACCATGAGCCAGGGTGACCAAGATCAAGACGCATGGGACCTATACGACGCCCCAGTGTCAGATAACAGTCCGGAGGCATACCCTACGAAGCCATCTCCACCAGAAGACAGCACCGCGTATTCTCAAGTGGTGGCTAGAGCAGCACAATTTCACAACGTAAGCCTCCACTCAGAACAGGTCGAGGATGATTTTTTATTCAACACACTCTCCTCCACCCACAGCTCATACCAAAGCCTGCCTATGCTCCCTGGTATGCTCCGGCACGCGAAAGAAATCTTTAAGGAGCCGGTCAAAAGTAGGGCAATCACACCAAGGGTGGAAAAAAAGTATAAGGCGCCTCCTACAGACCCGGTTTTCATCACTACACAGCTGCCACCAGACTCTGTCGTTGTAGGAGCAGCTAGGAAAAGGGCCAATTCCCACACATCTGGAGATGCACCACCCCCAGATAAAGAAAGCCGCAAGTTCGATGCAGCTGGTAAAAGAGTCGCAGCACAAGCTGCAAACCAGTGGCGCATCGCGAACTCCCAGGCACTACTTGCGCGCTATGACAGAGCCCACTGGGATGAGATGCAACATCTCATTGAACATCTGCCCAAGGACTTACAAAATAGGGCAAAACAAGTGGTTGAGGAGGGACAGACCATTTCCAACAACCAGATCCGCTCCTCCATGGACGCTGCAGATACAGCTGCACGGACAATTAATACATCTGTAACTATCAGAAGGCATGCATGGCTCCGAACGTCTGGATTTAAACCAGAGATTCAACAAGCAGTTCTCAATATGCCTTTTAATGAAAAAGAACTGTTCGGTCCAAAAGTGGACACAGCGATTGAGAAACTCAAAAAAGATACGGACACTGCCAAAGCCATGGGCGCACTCTACTCCCCGCAGAGCAGAGGGAATTACAGCACATTCCGTAAAACGCCCTTTCGAGGGGGGTTTCGGGGTCAAAGCACACAAGCCAGCACCTCACAAGCAACACCGTCCAGTTACCAGGGACAGTATAGAGGAGGTTTTCGGGGACAATATAGAGGAGGGCAATTCCCTAGAAATAGAGGAAGATTTCAGAGCCCCAAAACCCCTACTACTAAACAGTGACTCACATGTCACTCACCCCCTCCACACAACACCAGTGGGGGGAAGAATAAGTCATTATTACAAAGCATGGGAGGAAATCACTACTGACACTTGGGTTCTAGCAATTATCCAACATGGTTATTGCATAGAATTTCTACAATTCCCTCCAAACATACCACCAAAAGCACAAAATTTGACAACACACCATTCCAATCTCCTGGAGATAGAAGTGCAGGCACTATTGCAAAAGAATGCAATCGAATTAGTGCCAAACACACAAATAAACACAGGAGTTTACTCACTGTACTTTCTGATACCAAAGAAGGACAAAACGCTGAGACCAATCCTAGGCCTCAGAGTAGTGAACACTTTCATCAAATCAGACCACTTTCACATGGTCACACTACAACAAGTATTGCCATTGCTAAAACTACACGACTACATGGCAACTTTAGACCTCAAGGATGCTTATTTCCATATACCAATACACCCATCGCACAGGAAATACCTAAGGTTTGTATTCAAAGGAATACATTACCAATTCAAGGTACTGCCTTTCGGATTAACAACCGCACCAAGAGTCTTTACCAAATGCCTAGCGGTAGTCGCTGCACACATAAGAAGGCAGCAAATACATGTGTTCCCATATCTAGACGACTGGCTAATCAAGGCCCATTCGTTAATACAGTGCTCAAATCACACAAACCATATCATACAAACCCTCTTCAAACTAGGGTTCACCGTCAATTTCACAAAATCCAAAATTCTGCCGCGCAAGGTACAACAATACCTGGGAGCCATAATAGACACATCAAAAGGAGTAGCCACTCCAAGTCCACAAAGAATTCGAAATTTCAACACCATCATACAACGCATGTATCCAACACAAAGGATACACGCAAAGATGGTACTACAACTCCTAGGCATGATGTCTTCATGCATAGCCATTGTCCCAAACGCAAGACTGCACATGAGGCCCTTACAACAGTGCCTAGCATCACAATGGTCACAAGCACAGGGTCACCTTCTAGATCTGGTGTTAATAGACCGCCAAACTTACCTCTCGCTTCTATGGTGGAACAACATAAATTTAAACAAAGGGCGGCCTTTCCAAGACCCAGTGCCACAATACGTAATAACAACAGATGCTTCCATGACAGGGTGGGGAGCACACCTCGATCAACACAGCATACAAGGACAATGGAACGTACATCAAACAAAACTGCATATAAATCACCTAGAACTTCTAGCAGTTTTTCAAGCACTAAAAGCTTTCCAACCAATAATAGTTCACAAATACATTCTCGTCAAAACAGACAACATGACAACAATGTATTATCTAAACAAGTAGGGGGGGACGCACTCCACGCAGTTAAGCCTGCTAGCACAAAAGATTTGGCGTTGGGCAATTCACAACCAAATTCGCCTAATAGCACAATTTATACCAGGGATCCAAAATCAACTCGCAGACAATCTCTCTCGAGATCACCAACAGGTCCACGAATGGGAAATTCACCCCCAAATTCTGAACACTTATTTCAAACTCTGGGGAACACCTCAGATAGACTTGTTTGCGACAAGGGAGAACGCAAAATGCCAAAACTTCGCATCCAGATACCCACACAAACAATCCCAATGCAATGCCCTATGGATGAACTGGTCAGGGATATTTGCTTACGCTTTTCCTCCTCTCCCTCTCCTTCCTTACCTGGTAAACAAACTCAGTCAAAGCAAACTCAAACTCATATTGATAGCACCAACTTGGGCAAGGCAACCCTGGTACACAACGCTACTAGACCTATCAGTAGTACCCTGCATCAAATTGCCCAACAGGCCAGATCTGTTGACACAGCACAACCAAAAGATCAGACACCCAGATCCAGCATCGCTGAATCTAGCAATCTGGCTCCTGAAATCCTAAAATTCGGGCACTTACAACTTACCCAAGAATGTATGGAAGTCATAAAACAAGCCAGAAGGCCATCCACCAGGCACTGCTATGCAAGTAAATGGAAGAGGTTTGTTTGCTACTGCCATATTAATCAAATACAACCATTACACACAACTCCAGAACATGTAGTGGGTTACTTGCTTCACTTACAAAAATCTAACCTGGCTTTCTCTTCCATTAAAATACACCTTGCAGCAATATCTGCATACCTGCAGACTACCTATTCAACTTCCCTATATAAGATACCAGTCATTAAAGCATTCATGGAGGGCCTTAGGAGAATTATACCACCAAGAACACCACCTGTTCCTTCATGGAACCTAAATGTTGTCCTAACTAGACTTATGGGTCCACCTTTTGAACCCATGCACTCCTGCGACATACAGTTCCTAACCTGGAAGGTGGCATTTCTCATCGCCATTACTTCCCTAAGAAGAGTAAGCGAGATTCAGGCGTTTACAATACAGGAACCTTTTATACAACTACACAAGAATAAGGTCGTCCTAAGGACCAATCCTAAATTTTTGCCAAAGGTTATTTCACCGTTCCATCTAAATCAAACAGTGGAACTTCCAGTGTTCTTTCCACAGCCAGATACCGTAGCTGAAAGGGCACTACATACATTAGATGTCAAAAGAGCATTGATGTATTACATTGACAGAACAAAAAACATCAGAAAGACTAAACAACTATTTATTGCATTTCAAAAACCTCATGCAGGAAACCCAATATCAAAACAAGGTATAGCCAGATGGATAGTTAAATGCATCCAAATCTGCTACCTTAAAGCTAAACGACAGCTGCCCATTACACCAAGGGCACACTCAACCAGAAAGAAAGGTGCTACCATGGCCTTTCTAGGAAACATCCCAATGCAAGAAATATGTAAGGCAGCCACATGGTCTACGCCTCACACATTCACCAAGCACTACTGTGTAGACGTGTTATCCGCACAACAAGCCACAGTAGGTCAAGCCGTATTAAGAACATTATTTCAAACTACTTCCACTCCTACAGGCTGATCCACCGCTTTTGGGGAGATAACTGCTTACTAGTCTATGCAGAACATGCGTATCTACAGCGACAGATGCCATCGAACTGAAAATGTCACTTACCCAGTGTACATCTGTTCGTGGCATCAGTCGCAGTAGATTCGCATGTGCCCACCCGCCTCCCCGGGAGCCTGTAGCAGTTTGGAAGTTACCTTCAATTATTTATATATGTATCATCTCAACCTTAAATAGGTGCATATTTAGTCACTCCATTGCATGGGCACTATTACTACAATTCAACTCCTACCTCACCCTCTGCGGGGGAAAAACAATCGAAGATGGAGTCGACGCCCATGCGCAATGGAGACAAAAGGAGGAGTCACTCGGTCCCGTGACTCGAAAGACTTCTTCGAAGAAAAACAACTTGTAACACTCCGGCCCAACACCAGATGGCGAGCTATTGCAGAACATGCGAATCTACTGCGACTGATGCCACGAACAGATGTACACTGGGTAAGTGACATTTTCATTATCAATCGATATGGTAACAGAATTTTATACATGTGTAATGAATTTTATTAATGAGCATAAGGGTTTGCGTAGATAACATTTTTAAATGGTTTAAAGAAAGAAAGCTGTGCTATACCTCATATAGGTGTCAGTTCACTTTACATAAGAAACAATTGGTAGGGATCTGAATCTTCAATAGTGCTGTGATTAGAATCTCTGTACATTAGAATGGGAGACCAAGAATGATACATTTAATTTAAATGTATAATTAACATCTTCATCAAAGGAAGAGTAGAACCATTCAGACGGAGAGGGAATTTTGTTAGGGGAAAGAGATAAGAGCAAAAACAGTTGGGTGGGGGTGGGCACAAGTTAAGGAAAAACGTAAAGAGCAGTGTTTTGGACAAGTTAGATACAGGATGAGAATAGTGTGGATCCAGAGGAAAATAAGAAAAGGAAAATTAATTTGTAATGGTGATAGGGTTTTAAGGATTTTAGTTTTCTATGACACTCTACAAAGTGGAGATTCTCTAGAAGAATGAGTTGATGGCAGGTGAGTGGGCTTCTTGGTTTCAAGTATAAAGAGCTCATTGCTCCAGGGGCTTTTTGCCCCCCCAAGGGTTTTACCTCATGCTGTATTTTTGCATATAAATATATTTGAATGTGATGCACGAAAGCTTGAACTTAATTCTGGCCTTGATTGGAAGCCAACGTTAGTCACTATAAATAGGTGTGATGTGGTCTTGACTCCGGAATTAGTTCATCAAAGCTTTCAGGGGAGCCTCTATCGACTTCTACATGCCGAATGTAGTTGTTGTAATGCACACATGCGATGACCAGACTTTAGGCAATTCTGTAAAAGTCATACGGCTGGAGCAGGTGTCTTATTTTTTTCAAGGGCAGGACAATTGCTCTTGCTGAATTTAATGCGTGGTTGATGTTATGTTATGGGTATTATTAGAGTACACTATCATCTGTGAGAATATTGTGGCATTGAGCAGGTGTGATAGTCTTGGCATGAGTTGAGATAGCTTGTTAGTAGAAGAGCCAGGTCTTCAGTTTCCTGTGGAACTCAAGAAGCAAGGAGGAGGCTCTGTTGTGAAGTGGGAGATCGTTCCACGCTGTAGGAGCAATGTAGGAGAAGGCACAGCCTCCGGAGAATGTCAGATTTGTGCAAGTAGGAGTCCGGCTGAGCGGAAATGTCTGGATGGTTGGTGGAAGGAGATGCGACTATTCAGGTAGGCATGGCTTGTGTTGTGCTGAGCTTTGAAAGTGTGGGTGAGGTGTTTGAAGTGGGCACATTTTTGTATTGGGAGCCAATGGAGATCCCTGAGGTGTAGAGTGATGATTGTCCTTCATGGAAAGTTGAGGATGAGGCTGGCTACTGCGTTCTGGATGGTTTGGAGGTTTCTGATGAGTTGTTTTGTCATTCTAGTATATAGGGAGTCTACTGGTGACAGTTACGTGGTAGATTGTTTTCGTAGTGTTGCTCTGGAGCCATTTGAAGATTTTCAGATGTTTGTGTGATGACATGGAGAGGTGGGATGCCCAGAGACTTAACTTCAGGTGCAAGTGTAAGGAAGAAGAATACAAAGTGCAGTCCGGATAACCTTTTGTGGCTCAATGTAGATTCATGGTGGTGGCAAAAGACAATTCTGTCTGGTTAGGGTTACGTTTTAGATACCGGTTTTACATGCAGTCAAGAAGTTTTGAAAGACAATTGGAAGAGACGTTCAATTACGTTTGCCATCGTTTACATACTGGTAGATTGTGACACCTGAATTTTCGGAACAGTCTCTCAGTGGTTCCATACATAAATAAAAGAAAGTAAAATCCAGTATTGAATCTTGGTATGGACTAAGTTAAAGTGCTATATGCACTAGAACGGAAGCAACATTGTCAAGTCTTTTCCAAGCCTTTTCATATAGCGCTTTTTAATGAAAGTGTCAAAGTACTGTAACAATGGTTATGTTAATGGAGCATGATGCTCATTTATCGAACATGAAAGCATATATAGGCTGTGAACATATTTACGCATCCGATGCATTAGCTTGTAACGCCTTCTTACTAGTCACAAGCTTTGTTGTTGGAGAAGATCAGTACTTCAACGCTCTTCAAACACTGGCTGAGAGGACACAATGCAGCTGTACTCTTTGTAGCATTTACGAGCATGTGCTGCAGCATGATGGATAGTGCCAAATTACTTTGATAATTTGTCAAACTGTAGACCGCAAAGCTACTCATTCGTAGCTCGATTCGCAGAGAAGGTGCATCTACTAATAAAACTGCTGCTGACATTTTGCTTTGTCATATGACTTTTAAATGTATTTACTAATTTATGTATTTGCCTTTAATCAACTCCAGAAGGATGAATCCCTGCCAATATTGGGTTCACACAACCGAGGGGCCAGCTGGCTTTCTTTGCTACTTCAGACAAGCATGTACAGAGCCAGCATGGATTGGTTTTATAGCTGCAGCTCAGCATGTAGAAATTTGTCAAATATGATCAAGATGTCGGGACTGCTACAGACATCGTAGTTTGTGGCTGAAGATGCTCTTTCACGGTCACAACCCGACTCCCCTCCCTTCAACCCCCTCCCAAGTCTTACAGCTCCTGTTCCTAGTTATCAGTAGGCAGAGTGGTACTTGCCTGGACCCATATTTGTTTGTGCCTCCGTCTCTCTCTGTCTGCTGTGCAGCAAGGGAAGATGAGAGAAACGCAGGATGCACAATATAGAAACCTGTCTAGAACACTTTTGTAGCATAGTCACAAGTCATATCTAAAGCCCCCAGGATATTTTAGCCCTTTTGAAGCCTATGATTACGTTGGCCTCAAGCATTGCGATATGCGCAGTAACTCCTGTTACATTATGTGTTGCAGTAATTATTTGTATGATAAGCACCACACCACCTTATTTCTCCCCTAACTAATGTATTGGGGGAAAAAAACAATAAGGAGGTATGGACAAGGATTGGAAAACATAGGTTATGCAGAAGATGCAAGGTAGCTCGAGCTCCTGTGGTAAAACATTTTCTTCAACATGGACCATTGAAAAATGACCTGATGTGACTGTGACAGAAGTTGCGTGAATTGAAAAAACGAAGAGGTGACATTTAGGCGCTCCTGCTCAAAAAATAAGCTGTCGCAGTCCTCAGATTTGATACTGTTAACAATGGATTGAATGAGTAGGCACAAAACCCATGAAAAATACAGAAAACAATAATTTACAAAACCATTAAGAGCACGTCCCACATTACCTCAGTCAAGGTCACAGAATTTCTGTGTTTTCATGCTATGTGAGAAAATTCAGATTTTCCTAGCTTTAGTGTAGGAAAGTCTAGATTTTATTAAAGACACGGAGGCGAGTATTATGCTTCCTTTTCTTGCTTTATTTACAATAGCAGCCAAGATAACATGGACAACAAGAACTTCTTATCCCAAGAATCAAAGAAAAAATAGATGTCATTCATGAAGTCATAACAAGTAACCAATGGATAATGCCCAACCCCAATAACTATCTTAACTGCGAACAACAAGCCTTCTTTTCTGGCAGGAGCAGATCAAGGTGGACGAAACAAAGGAATAATAACCAAAATAATGGAAAAAGCCATCAATAATGTAAAAAAGTATTTTGCAAAGTCCAGGGTAGACGGAGAAATCGGCTTCAGGTGGTCATCATAACATCCGGAAAGCATTGAGCGATGATCGTGGAAAGTGCCAGAAGAAAAAGCTTCCTGAGGAAGGGTCATAGACACCGAACAAGAATCTTCAAGTTGAAGTGAGTGGTGCAGGGGGAGCCGGCACTAAAATAGAAATGGGTGGGTTAATAAAAGCGGTGGGATAATACTCGCCTCCATGTCTTTAATAAAATCTAGACTATGCTTCACTAAAGCTAGGAAAATCTGAATTTTATTACAAGAACGGAGGCTCCTATTATGCTTGTTTAAAGCATATTAATAACAGAATCAGCCACAGAAGAAATAGGTTTGCAATAAAAAGTCCTAAAAGTGGGAACATTAGACCAATCTGCTGATCTAAGAATGTCCTCCAAGCGAGCTCCAGCCCAAAGGGCTCTAGAGGCCATAGCACCTCTGGCTGAATGTGCTCCAAATGAACTGGTGTCAATACCCGCCAGGGTCATAACCCATTTAACCCATCGAGCAAGGGTAGGGGAAGAGACGGGTTTATGAGGTTTGGAGAAAGAAATAAGTAACTGGGGAGAGGAGGACGTTCTTAAATCTGCGGTTTTAGCAATGTAGACTTTTAAACAGTTACCAACCCAGAGTTTAGGATGCAAAGGAAAATACGGGTAATGAATCACAGAAATGTTAGTCTTAGTTCTTCTATGAACCATGAAAGACACATCAGAAGGAGAAAACTGGACAGAGGATACATCTAAAGCTCTAACATCAGAAACATGTTTCAAAGAAACTAAGCATAACAACATAGTTAGCTTTGCTGAAAGACATTTCAGAGAGAGCAATTCATTATCGAGCCAAGAGTTGAATAAATTCAAAAACAAATTCACATCCCATAAATGAGTTTATCTAGATGCAGGGGGATTGGAAAATCTTACTCCCTTCAAAAGACGGCACACCAAAGGATGTTCCCCAACAGGTTTTCCATCAATCTGAATATGTTCTGCAGAAATAGCAGATCTAGAAGTATTCACTGTTCTGTATGCTTTCCCTTGGGAGGCTAGAGACGCAAAAAAATGAATGACTAAAGTCACATCGGCTGAAAAGGGATCGGAATTCCTGTCCAAGCACCAGCCACACCAGACCAACCAGGCAGACTTGTAAGCCTTAGTCGTTCCTGGAGCCCAAGAGTGGCGGATATACTGGACAGCTTCCTCCGAAATTCCGGGGGTTCTCCAGGCTGTCCCGAAATCTTCCATGCTACCAGAGTTAAGGTGTGGCCGAGAACCATATCGTGAGGACGACCCTCTGGATCGAGAAGGAGCTCTGGAAAAGAAGGAATCAGGACCGGAAAATCTATTGACAGTTCCAGAACCGAGGGGAACCAAGGCTGGGTTTGCCAAAAGGAAGTCACTAATACCAGGGAGGCTCGTTGACGATGAACCTGGGCCAGGACTCTGTCTATCATCATGAAAGGAGAAAAGGCATAATTGAGATGGAAAGACCAGTCCTGGAGAAAAGTGTCCGTAGCAGGAGCTGGAGGATCTGGTCTCCAGCTGTAAAACTTTGGGAGGTGAGAATTTAATCGAGAAGCAAACAGATCTATTGACATGGCACCGTATTTCGAAGAAAGTTTGTTGAACACTAAAGGATGAAGCCGCCAATCGCTGGAATCTTTTAGGTGGCGTGAACACCAATCCGCTATTGTGTTCATTTTGCCCGGTAGATATTGTGCCATGACCGACAATTTTCGAAGAAGGCAAAACTCCCAAAAGCTTTTGGCTAGATCCGCAAGAGGCGTGGATCTTGTTCCTCCAAGATGATTGACATACTTTACTGCGGAAATGTTGTCCATCTTTAAAATAATAGAACAACTTACCCTGTCCTTTGCGAAAGTCTTTAGTGCAAAGGAGCCTGCAAGCATCTCTAAACAATTGATGTGCAGAGCAGACTCCCTCTCTGACCATACGCCCCCAGTCGAGATGTTGCCACATCTCGCGCCCCAACCTGTCCGACTTGCATCGGATTCTAATACTAGATCTGGGGCCGAGGAGAAAATTGCTCTTCCGTTCCAAGCTTCCAAATGATCGAGCCACCACTGTATCTCTGCACGAGAGTCCTGATCCAACTGAATGACATCCGAGTACCGAAGACTCCCTGCGGAGATAATGAATCTTTAGCCTCTGAAGAGCTCTGTAATGTAACGGACCTGGAAATATGGCCTGAATGGATGAGGCCCAGAGGCCTACAATTCTTGCCATAGATCGAAGAGAGAGATGGGAAAGATTGAGGACCTGCCAAAGCTCGTGTTTTATTCAACTTATCTTCTGTTGGGGTAGAGACAGAGATGTAGTTTTGGAATCTATAAGGAACCCCAGAAATTCCACCTGAGTCGAGGGAACCAGAGAAGACTTTTCCATGTTTACCAGAAAACCTAGGGACTGCAATAGATGAAGGGAAATGTGTAAATGCTCCAAAAGAGTGTCCTTGTTCTGAGCCATAATGAGAAAATCATCTAGATAGATAATCAATCTTATTCCCTGAGCTCTTAAATAAGCTACCACTGGCTTCATCACCTTTGTGAAACACCATGGAGCCGAGACGAGGCCGAAAGGGAGAGCCTTGAACTGGAAAATCAAACCTTCCCATTAAAACTGTAGGAATTTCCTATAAAAAGGATGGATAGGAATCGCAAAGTAAGCGTCCTGGAGATCCAGCCGAATGAACCAATCGCCTTCCATCAAAATGTCTCTGAGATGGAGAATCGTCTCCATTTTTAAATGGTTGTAAACAACATAGTTGTTGAACAATTTTAGGTTTATCACTGGCCGAAACTTTTTGTTTTTCTTTTAGACCAGAAAAATGGTACTGAGAAAACCCGAGGGGTGAAAGCATGTTTCTTCTATTACATTTTTTTAAATCAAAGATAAAATCTCTAATTTTATCGAACAAGATTGTTCCTGGGAAAACCTTAGAGGGGGAGGCAGAGAAAATTGGCTGGAAACCTGATACAGATCTATGCAGTACCCCTGAATGGTCTGAAGAACCCAAGGGTCCGTGGTTATTTGATACCAATTTGAAAGAAAATGAGCTAATCGACCTCCCACAGGAAGAGGGCCAAAATTTAAATCTCTTACCTGAGACTTGTCCTCCTCTCTGACGGTAACCTCTGCTCCTGAACCCTCTCCCTCTATGAGGATAGAACTGAGGTCTGAATTCAGGGGAGTAGAAGGAGGAGCCTCGGAAAGAACTGCCACCACAGGAGGTGAAGCGGGCGGTAAAGCGGCTCCTTCCTTTACCGGCCCTGCCAAAAACCCTGGAGCTGAAAATCTTCTTCATTGAGACCTGAGCCTTATCCAGGGTTGCAAAGGTAGAAACGTATCTACTGAGTTCCTTAATAAACGAGTCCCCAAAAAGACCGTTAGCCTGCTGTCCTTCTTCCCTGGCGGCCATGCTGCCCAATTTAGGATCCATTTTGAGCAAAATGCTCTTTCGTCTCTCCTGGGAAATAGCTGTGTTTGCATTGCCCAAAAAACAAATTGCCCGCTGGGCCCAGTTAGAAAGGGTATCAGGATCAATTTGTGAGCCTTCTAACCTGGCCTCTTCTGCCAAATCAAGAATTCTGGTCAGAGGACCAACCAAGTCTAAAAGTCTGTCTTGGCAAACTGACCAAGGTCTGTCGACCCCTTTCTTAGGATCTTTACCATACTTGGAGAAAAATAAAACCATATTAGGATCAATAACAGGAGTGGAAGTGATGCTGTGAGGAAGGGAGGGACGGGGACATTCAGAGTGCAATTTATTTCTCGTGGATTTGTCCAAAGAGTGTCTCAAATGAAGCAAATCATGTTCCGCCACATGTTCAGACGGGAACCATTCAGTGGAGTTTGGATGGTGTATCAAAGTGGGATCAAACATTGGTTCCCCCAGAGCATCAAGGACAGTAAAATCATTAGTAAGTGAAGATGGATTAGAATCAGAAAGAGAAATGTTTTGCCTTTTCTCTAGAGGCCCTTGCAGGGATCATCAGAACCCTGAGTGTCGTCATTTTCCCCCATCATCAAATTCCATATCATCATCAGTGTCCCTCAACTGCGTGATATTAAGAGGAGAGGGACCCTTTTCCACCGTATTAATCTCCTTACGGGGGGAAGGACCAGCAACCTGGGGATACTCGTCAGCGCTCGACATTGCTTGAACCTTAGAAAAAGAGCGCTTCTTACTTTTGATTGGTTCAGAAACATTGGTATTCTGGGAGGACAAATTTTAAAAAGATAATTCCAATTTTTTAGACATATGTAACATAGATGATGACACAGCCTGTTGGACAGTATCTTGAGTAAAAGAATTCAAATCACCGTGAAAATTATCAATGTCAACTTCACTAGAATCTTCCGAAGCTTTTTTAGACATTGTCTGAAAAAAATTAAGAAAACGCTAGGTAAAGAGCTCACAAATTGAAAAGAGTCCGAGGACTAAAAATAAACCAGTAAAAAAGGGGTTAAAAAATATTATGGGCTGTGGGCGTGTGGAAGAGGAGTGTAAAAATGGATGACACTCCCCCAACAACCAAAAAAGGTTTGAGGAGGCGTGGCTCACTCCTCGTCTTCCCCGAAGCAGGAAACAATCTGCTGACAGACACTCCAGATGCACGGAGCGAAGAGCCGTGGATGTCAACGAAGGAAAACTTCAAAGGGGAAAAAACTCCTCTGGAGACGCGTCGCTGCCGCGACCCAGCTCTTCTGAGGTAAGCGCTCGAATGAGACGCGTACCTCAGAAAAACGAGGCGGGAGAGCCGAACGTTCTGAAGAGCGTTTGGCTCAGCCAGCGAAGCGCGAAAAAGCGCTCGCTTTTGAAACCGGCAGCAAATGAAAACGGCGGACACAGGAAGACAAATCAAAACATAAAAGAACATATAATAAAATACCTAAAATACAAATAGTATAGTTAATACACAAATGACACAAATATTATGTAATGAGGGAAATGGAACTTATCTTGACTGCGAGCAGCAAGAAAAGAGGACTTGTTGTTCGCAGTTAAGATAGTTATTGGGGTTGGGTGTTATCCATTGGTTACTTGTTATGACTTCATGAATGACATTTATTTTTTCTTTGATTCATGGGATATGTAGTTCTTGTTGTCCATGTTATATTGGCTGCTATTGTAAATAAAGCAAGAAAAGGAAGCATAATAGGAGCCTCTGTTCTTGTAATAAAATTGGCAGACCTAAAAATCCCAAACCAAAACACACACAGAGGGCCGCTATTCAACTCAGGACGACCTTAATATATTAAAGGTGACAAGTGAAGACATTTTAAAGCCCCTTAAAAAAGTTTGGTGGAGAAGCTGTGGAATGCTACATTTTTCTGCAAACCGCTGTGGCAAGAAGTAATAAGGGAGCAGTAGACTACAATTCCCAGCAAGCCACAGTGGTGAAAAGTGGGAAGGGACTGTGTGCTTGAACACCACAGAGTTTGTTGGAGGAATGTGTGTGGAAAGAGACGCCAGAGAAATAACATCAAGTGAACAGATTCCGCAATTTAGGCACCGGAGAGACTTCAACCGAAAGTACCCTGGCGAGCAGAGACAGAAAACTGAGGCACCAAAGCATACGCACAGAACCAAGCGCAGAAGAGGAGTGGATACAGAGGTGCTCAACTACTACCAGACAAAGTAATACCTATGGCCGGTATAGCTTAATTGAAAGACTTTTTTCAACCGTGTTTCCTGTCTCCACTGTTTTTTGACAGGCAATATTGTAAATAAGGTATGTCCTATACAACCAATATGCATAATGTGGCACCTTACTAACCGCCATGTCAGTGCAGCTAATTGATTATCCATATTTAGGTTTTCAGAGAGGTGGTGTTTACCATATAATAAAACCACACCAGGGCTCATTGAAAGCCAAACACTGTAAGTCACTCGAGACAAATCCAAGCTAAACCTCTTTTATAAATAGCAAGGGTTACTGACATGTAAACAAACACACACACGTCTTTTGTTTAACAGATCTATTTAGAATGGCGGGCAGCAGTATTAGAGAAGGTCTTCCATACATTTTGGCATTACTTGCACACCACCAGCACCATGTCCTGAGGAGACTGGTTAAAAACGTGGCAACACAACATCCTGGGGGAGTTGGAGTTTAAAAAAAAAAATAGTCTAAAAAACGAACCAGGTGATACTTACCCTCCGCTCATATTGTACAATGGTTTGGAAAGTAAACCAATGTAATAGGTGTGAAAAGCCCCAATTTCAACCTTCGAAAGGAAAATACTGGGGACACATTGATCTATTCTGTATGAAATAATTTGTCAACTGTTGGGGAACCAAGAGAGTCACATATGAATACCCGGAGCGCAGGAAGACACAAGTGTGTAATTTCTGTGCGCCCTCCTATAGAGCCCTGTGGCAAGCTGGATGGTGATCCTTCTTCCTTTTGGCATTTCAATGTAAACAGAAAAGAAATTGAACACCAGAAGGGAGTGTCTTGCGGTGTACTTGGGTGGGGGGTGTTTGACAGTACGGCCTGCATGAGGGTCCAATTTGAAGCAACAAGACAGCAGTACTGTCTCTAAGAACCAACTTTCCTTAACCAATCTCCTGCAGTAGACTTTTGAATGATGCATAAACCTCTGTAAAAAAGCAAGAAAATTGTATTGTGGTCTACTTATGAATTACCCAGTCAGCAGACACTAATACTTAAGAAAAGCAGAACAGACTAGAGCCCTAGAAACACAAGTGGACATGTTACAACTAAAATATAAAGACCGGGCAAGGAGAGGCATCATCAGAATTTCTAAGGTGATTGAGGAAGCAGAAGGATCTGACATCCTTGTTTATGTACAGTTGTGTTTGGATACACCCTGAGACTTAATGAAGGCCAAGTAAAGAGAACCCATAAAGTAGAACCTAGAAAAAAAATCAGTCTAGGGGTTGCTGCACTTTCATTTTTCCCACTTAAGTAGGAGATTCTGAGAGAGACAAGAAGGAATTCCTCAATATCCTTTGAAAATGGAAAACTGATCCTACTGCAGGATCCAGCTTACCCATCACTGGAGAAACAAAGATGCCTCAGACGCTTGACTGATACCTTCAATAAAGCTAGATAGTAGTAAACTGCTTCAGGGCTTTGCGCAATCAGATGACACCACAGGAGAAAGTGGACTACACAAGCTCTAAAACTAGAAATAGCGAGGTTGAATCACCACCCATAAGCCAAAGGCAAACACATTGGTCACTGAGAAGAGGACAGTTGAAGAAATAGGATGGTGCCCGAAAAGGATATCAAACCCTCACTCAATAAACAAACTTACAACAATGACTATGGGGTTCATTTTGAATTAACAAAAGAATATTCATATGAAAATAGTCCTCTTATGCTAACATTGTTGAACTACATATTTTGGGGCTGGGTCATGAGGCTGGGCCGGTTAGATCTACAGCAGCACCAGTGGAAGTTGAGCCTGGGTTATGTCTGGAACATAACTTAAGAGTTCTTACCTTTATATTGTTTGCAGAATGTTGAGGACGAGCTGATGAGTGAATGAGGAGGGAGGAATGCTTGTGACATAGGGGAAAGTAATGCAGTGTAGATAACATCTACCCACAAGATGTTTTTCCACCTGAAATTGAAATAATATGTGTCCTTTCACTTAATGCCAAAGGGCTGAATTCCCTCGCTAAGAGGGCAAAGGTCCATACCTATCTGGTATCTAAAAAAGGCAGATCAATAAACCCATCCACTCAAGAGCTAGTAGACTCCAGTCCAGTTTATACAGTACTCAGATCCATTGCAACGCCTCCTTGAGGACATTTTGGGTGGCAATACTCATTGCCAAAATACCTCAGTTTAGAAACTTTAAGAACCTTAATGGACAGGGAGGGAAGGTCTGTCATGGTGATTGACAGGGTATGAGGGAGGCTTGTGACAATTGCCACCTTGTATTCTCCCATTGATGGTCAAGACAGTTTTCTAGGGAAAGTCTTAAAAAATGTTGCAGGATTCACAGAGGGAATTCTACTCTGTGGCAACTACAGTATGGTAATGGTGGGGAGAGAATACGCAGTTCAACTGCTACAAGTTGAAACACAGGGGCTGGTTGTTTGAACTAATAAATGCAAGCAGAGGATTTGAGAGTGCATGTATCATCTTTGATTGGGGACTCCTTTGGATCCGTTGAAATGTCAAGACATCAAAAAGCAGGTAATGGAACTGGGACTGGTGGACATTTGTGAGAAATGCATCTCAGAGAGGGATTATACATTATTTTCCCCTATACATCATATAATCCAGGATCAATATGAACCTTGTTTCTATCCTTGATGCATAAGACGGTGGGAAAGGCGAATATAGGAGCTATTTTGGTATCTGACAATGGTCCCACATGGATCACACTCAAAAGCACAGTGAGCCAACTAAGGTAGAGAAACTGGAGATTAGTCATAGCCTTCAGGATGACAGCAATTGGGCTGGGATTTTTGACACCATACACAATAAATAGTAAAATGGTTTAAGGATTATTATTTACCCCCATCAGACCAAGAATTTCTATATCAAAGAATAATTCACAAAGGTTCATTGAACTTGAGTGTTTACGTATATTATGTATTACACATGTATTTATAACCTTGAGGTGCAACCAACTTTCTGTGATAACAGTATTCTTTTTGGGGCCGATTGTTAAAGGTCTGCCTTTTAAAAGTCAGATAGCAGCTTCCTATACTTGAGTAAACTTGACCTCTTCTTATTATTCACCTCTCCTACGGGTAGTTCTGTACATACAACAATTTTGCATGTCCAGGAGTGCACCTAGTGGTCAACCTTTGCTCAAGTGATTGTCAGAGGGCAATGTCCATTTGCAAATAAGTATTTTCTTTTCATTTTCCAGAGGGAAATATTTTTTCCTAATGATACATTCCTTCTACCACATCGTTATTACAATTGAAGGGGTTCTCTACCAATTTCTCACCTTGAAAATAAGTATTCATCCTATATAAGGAACGACTTTATATGTGTTTTCAGAGTGGGAATTGCCATGCCAAATATTTGTGAATAACTGCAAATTTATTAATATAGTGTATTGCGTGTATTTTGCATAGTCATCCCCTAAGAGGAAAATCAGACATACTGGCTCATTTTTCACCATTTTTGTGCAGTTATGGTTCTAAAGTGCCACTTTACCATATTCATCTGAAAAGAAAACAGAGCAGATAGGTTTTCGCTATTGGTGTTTGTTCGTGCCCTCCTGCACCGTCCACTAGGAATACTAATTTTGACCGTTTGGCTTCATATGCAGAACACCCTTAGTAATACTGTCTGGGTAAAGGTTAGACATCTCATAATGTAAGTATTGGTTTGAGAAAATGGGTTTACTGAGTAATAAAGATTACAGCTAAGTAACCGAATAGTATGTAAGTATGTTGTTTACTGAATGTCTACGCATACCTAGGCATGGTAGGGCTTGGCTGTATGCTTCAGTGGGGGTCACCATCAATTCGGGTATATGCCTGAATGAAGCATAATATACATCACCATCGCAACTTTTGTGTTAGTCTACTTAATAACTAGATACTGTCTCACCATCATTAGTGTCCAATTTTAGCTCGGGAACCAGTACTAATGAATGTTTCCTGCTGTTTATCTTTTTTGTCCTGGGGGTTCATAAAGGTAAACATATCTGTACTTATTTTGTCCACCCACGTAAACACATTCAACATCTTTGAAACTGATGAATTATGTTTTGGTAATTTTTTTAATTTAACAATTTTTTTAACAAGTTTAAGTGAAGACGGCTGCAGATTGTGAGAGCATATACTGCATGGGGAGCTGTAATTGTTTTAGCTCAAGCAACTGTGCGATTTTCTTTTTCAACACCTCTTAGGATGTTTCCATATTTAAGTGTATTCAACTAAACATGAATATCCAACTATTTCTTACAACTCATTTTAACTGAGCCATTTATAGTTTATCACCCGATGTCTTTGAAGTATGGCTATTCTAAACAAAGTTGACGTATCCTATCCTAACTCATTTTATTGTGAGATGAGCTAAATTGAGCTACTTATTTGAACCTTTTTAACAGTTACATTTTTTGTAATTTACCAGGATTTGATAAAAGACCTGAAATCTGAGCTAAGTGGGAACATGGAAGAACTTATTCTTGCCCTTTTTATGCCCGCCACCTATTACGATGCTTGGAGTTTACATAATGCAATGAAGGTAAAACAATATTTTGGTATATTTCCTGTCATGGACATTTGTTGTGCTTGCTAATAAATGACAGTGGTTTGCTAAAATGGGGCAAAGGGTTTGAAACTCCCAGACACCCACCCACCACATGCATACCATGCTAGGAAGAGTCTGGCTGTATGTCTTCATATCAAATACTCCTGTATGAGAATCTATTATGGAAGTTCGCTTTTAGGGGACAAGGATTTTATATGTTCGATGGCATGTGTAGCTGCAGATACGCATGCTATACATATCTCTTCCGACGTCTAGTGTTGGGCTCGGAGTGTTACAAGTTGTTTTTCTTCGAGGAAGTCTTTTCGGAGTCACAGGTTCAAGTGACTCCTGTGCGCATGGGCATCGTCTCCCTTGTTACATTGTTTTCTTTCCGCTGTCGGGTTCGGACGTGTTTCCTCTCGCTCCAAGACTTCGAATCGGAAACCTTAAAAAACATATTTACTTGTCGGTATTGTTTCGATCGTGTTCCATCTAGCCTCGAACCGATAGTACTGTCGGAATATAGATTTCGCCCTTCCGGGCACGTGCGCCCGACTTGAGCCTGTTTGGGCCTACCATGTGGAAGCCTGATGGATCGGACTCCATTTTGATTCTGGCCTCGATGCCACGCAAAATTTCCCTATACAGACCAACACCTGGTTTGTAATCTGTGTCTTTCTCCAGACCACTGAGAAGAGGATTGTGAGGCCTGTTGATTGTTTCAATCCAAGAAGACCTTGCGGGATCGGAGAGCCAGAAGGTTAGAGATGGCATAGAAAAGTACAGAGCATCTTGACGTCATGGAAGAGGAACAGGTGCAGACAGCAGTCTCCATCCGAGACACCGACTCCGAGCAAGAATTGGAAGAAGATAGGCCTATCACTGCTGGCCAGCACGTGAGTTCGTCTGCCCCTACGCGCAAATACAAAAACCCACCGAAAGCCTTGGGTACACCACTGCCAGAAGGCCATGGTTCGACCCGAAAAAAGACTGTCGGTGACCGACCTTCAGTTTAGGCGCTGAAAAAGGCCACTTCTCTGTCCACTTCGGAGTAGAGTAAATCGGTAGAGAGTTCTGCCTCGGACTCCAGTAAGTGTCCTCACTCCTCGGAGTCGAAGCTTCGACGCCCTGCTTCGGAGCCGACACAGCTGACTCCATTTTCAGGACCGAAAAAGATCCAAATTTCAGAACCCAAGAAAGCTTCTTATACAGAGGAACAAGGACTTTCGAGCTGCCTCAAACAAAGTTCAAAGCCAATACAGGAATCATACAGGCCTTCTGATGAGGACTCAGATTCAGCCTATACTGGAGGTTATGGATGAGAGACAATCCAGAATCCACATACACAGAGACTGGCAGAATTGTTACTGCACCTCCTTTGAAAACTAAAAGAAGGCTGGCATTTCAAGAAGAATTAGACTCCGTTCAACCACCAGCAAACATTTACAAGCAAAAGGAGAAGCCAGTACCTGCCCCTACTTCTCCTCCTCATTCTCCACAGCTTTCATTTTCACCTCCACACACTAGACCACCACCGTTGCCTTCACCAACGCACTCACAGTACTCTCATGGGGATACAGTGGATCCTTGGGATCTATATGACCCGGATCCTATTCCAGATAATGATCCTGACTTGTACCCCTCCAAACCTTCTCCACCAGAGGACACTACTGGATACATGCAGGTTGGTTCCAGGGCAGCTGCTTATCGTGGGATACTTATGCATACTAAGCCACTAGAGGAGGATTTCTTGTTCAACACTCACTCTAGATATCAGTGCCTTCCCATGTTGCCTGGAATGGTCAAACATGCAGCCCAAAGTTTTTGTGAGCCAGTCAAAGCTAGAGTAATTACTCCGCGTATTGACAACAAGTACAAACATGCTCCTAAAGACCCTGACTACATCACCCACCAAGTTCCTACAGATACAGTGGCGGTCAGTGTGGCTAGAAAAAGGGCTAATAGCCAGTCCTCAGGGGATGCTCCTCCACCTGATAAGGAGAGTAGGACGTTTGATGCTGCTGCAAGAGAGTGGCCACGCAAGCAGCCAACCAATGGCGAATTGCAAATTCACAAGCACTTATGGCCAGATATGATAGAGCCCACTGGGATGAGATGCAGGAACTCCTACGGCACCTCCCAAAAGAGCATCAAAAGAGAGCACAACAGATCGTAGAAGAGGGGCAGGCCGTAAGCAACAACCAGTAGAAGAGGGACAGGCCATAAGCAACAACCAGATAAGGTCTGCTCTTGATGCTGCCGATACAGTAGCAAAAATTGTCAATACTGCCATTACTATCAGGAGGCATGCATGGCTACGCTCTTCTGGTTTTAGGCCTGAAATCCAACACCCAGTACTCAACATGCCTTTTGACAAAAAACACTTCTTTGGGCCTGAGGTCAATACGACCATAGAAAACCTGAGGAAAGACTCAGACACTGCCAAAGCAATTGGAGCATTATACACAACAATGTATAGAGGCTCCTTTAGCAGGCAACAGTTTAGGGGAGGATTCAAACCTCAATCCTCTGAATCCTCTACCTCCCAGGCAAAGCAGGGACAACCACAGCAACAATGTCAGAGAGGGGGACTTAGATGGTCTTATAGAGGTCAATACTTCAGAAGCAGAGGTAAATTCCAAACCTCAAAACAAGCCACTACACCATCCACACAGTGACTTATTTCCCATCCCTCAACCCCACACATCACCTATGGGGAGAAGACTACAGCAATTCCACTCTCATTGGCAAAAGACAATTGGGTGTTGTCAATTATCCGCAATGGCTATTACTTAGAATTGATCTCCACCCCTCCAAGCATCCCACCACGTTACCACAAGTTGTCCCCAGAACACAACGTTCTGTTGCAACCGGAGGTACAATCGCTACTACCAAAACAAGCAATATGATTTTGGTCCCACATTCTCAACAAGGAACAGGGGTATACTCACTATACTTCCTCATCCCCAAAAAAGATGGCACTCTAAGGTCTATCCTGGACCTCAGGTCTCTCAATCTGTATATCCTGTCAGAACACTTTCACATGGTAACTCTGCAGGACGTCATTCCACTACTACAAAAACAGGATTACATGACTGCTTTAGACCTCAAAGATGCGTATTTCCATATACCCATCCATCCAACTCACAGAAAATACCTCAGGTTCGTCATAGCAGGAAGACATTATCAGTTCAAAGTTCTGCTGTTCGGCATAACAACAGCTCCAAGAGTGTTCACAAAATTGTGGCAGTAGTAGCAGCTTACTTAAGAAGACAACACATTCACTTCTTTCCATATCTAGATGATTGGCTAATAAAATCAAGCAATTTTACACAATGCCAGCAACACACTCCGTACGTAATAGAAACCCTACATACACTAGAGTTCACTCTAAATTACCAGAAAGCTCACCTTCAACCAGCACAGGTACAACCTTATCTAGGTGCTATTTGAAATACACAAAAAGCCCTAGCGTATCCAAATACACAAAGGATACAAGCTTTCCAAGATCTCATACCACACATACAGCCAAATCAACAATACACTGTAAGAATTATCATGAAGATTCTAGGGATGATGGCATCTTGCTAAGAGATAGTTCCACATGCAAGACTCAACATGAGGCCTTTACAACAATGGCTCTCACAAAAATGGTCTCAGGCACACGGTCAATTGCAAGATCTAGTGTTGATGGACCTTCAAACGCACACGTCCCTTTTATGGTGGAATCTCAGTAATCTAATGAAGGGCCGGTGACTTCAAGACCCTGTGCCTCAGACCACAATAACAACAGATGCATCAATGTTAGGTTGGGGAGCTCATCTCGACAACCTTACCAGTCAAGGGGAATGGGATTCCAAACAGAAACAATTTCACACAAACCATTTAGAATTATTAGCTGTGTTTCTTGCCCTAAAAGCATTTCAACCCGTTCTCAAACACAAGATTGTTCTGATAAAAACAGACAACATGATGACCATGTATTACCTCAGAAAACAAGGCGGGACTCCTTCAACTCAACTGTCTGTTAGCCCAGACAATATGGAAATGGACAATTCACAAAATTACAGTCATCTGTTAGCAGACTACATTCCAGGAATACACATTCAACTGGCGGATCTCCTACGCAGGAATCACCAACAAACACACAAATGGGAGATTCACTTCCAGGTACTTCAAATCTACTTTCAAAAGTGGGGAACACCAGAAATAGACCTATTCGCAACAAGAGAAAATGCAAAATGCCAACACTTCGCATCCAGACATCCACATCACTATCCAAGGGCAATGCTGTATGGATCAATTGGTTAGGGATACCTGCTTACTCTTTCCCCCCCTCTCCCACTCCCACTCCTTCCCTTTCTGGTCAACAAACTGCGTTAGACATCTCTGACCATGATACTCATAGCACCAACATGGGCACGTCAACATTGGTACACAACACTCCTAGACCTGTCTGTTGTACCTCATTCCAAACTCCCAAACAGACCAGATTTGTTAAGACAAAACAAAGGTCAAATGAGGCACCCAAACCCCAGTGCTCTCAATTCAGTGATTTGGCTCCTGAAGTCATAGACTTTGGATACCTAAAACTTCCATTAGAATGTATGAAAGTGCTCAAGCAGGCACATAAACCTACTACTAGACAATGTTATACTAACAAATGGAAACAATTGGTTTACTACTGTCAATCTAAAAACACTGATCCACTTATAGCATCAATACAAGATATTGTATGCTACCTACTTCATTTGCAAAAGTCAAATTTGGCTTTCTCATCCATCAAAATTCACCTTCATCTGCATACTTACAGACTATTCAACACACTTCTCTATTCAGATTTCCTGTTATTAAAGCCTTCATGGAAGGATTAAAATGCATTATTCCACCTAGAACACCACCTGTTCCTTCTTGGAATCTAAATATTTTACTTACCAGACTCCTGGGCCCACCTTTTGAACCCATGCACTCTTGTCAAATTCAATTTTTGACATGAAAGGTTGCCTTCCTCGTAGCTATTACTTCATTACGAAGAGTTAGTGAAATGCAAGCATTTACTCTTGAGGAACCTTTTTTCCAAGTATACAAACATAAAGTTGTACTTGGAACAAATCCCAAATTTCTCCCAAAAGTAGTATCTCCTTTTCACATCAACCAAACAGTGGAATTGCCAGTCTTCTTTCCACAGCCTGACTCCGTTGCAGAAAGAGCTCTTCATACTCTGGATCTCAAAAGAGCTATTATGTACTATATTGATAGAACTAAAGATTTTAGAAAAACAAAACAACTTTTCGTTGCTTTTCAGCAACCACATAAAGGCAATCCTATTTCTAAACAAGGGTTAGCAAGATGGATTGTTAGATGCATACAAACCTGTTACATTAAGGCAAAAAGAAAACTTTTGGTCACACCTAGAGCACATTCTACAAGAAAGAAAGGTGCGTCCATGGCATTTTTAGGAAACATACCAATGGCTGATATATGTAAAGCTGCCACATGGTCTACTCCTCATACATTTACAAAACATTATTGTGTAGATGTATTTTAAAAACAACAGGCCAATTTTGGCCAAGCTGTGTTACGAACACTATTTTAAACAACTTCAACTCCTTCAGGCTAGCCACCTCTATTTTTTGGGAGGATGAACTGCTTTGAAGTCTATGCATAGCATGTGTATCTGCAGCTACACATGCCACTGAACGAAAAATGTCACTTACCCAGTGTACATCTGTTCGTGGCATGTATTGCTCCAGATTAACATGCACCCTCCCTCCTTCCCGGAAGCCTATAGTCGTTTAAGTTTATCATTTGTACATATGTAGATACATTTACATTTGCATGGACATCTCTTTATATTCTTATACTCTATCACTCCTTCCTTCATCCTTTGCGGGAAAACAATCTAACAATGGAGTCGATGCCCATGCGCACTGTAACCGAGAGGAGGAGTTAGTCGATCCTGTGACTCCGAAAAGACTTCTTCAAAGAAAAACAACTTGTAACACTCCGAGCCCAACACTAGATGTCCGAAGACATATGCATAGCATGTGAATCTGCAGCACTACATGCCACGAACAGATGTAAACTGGATAAGTGACATTTTCCTTATGACTTATTCTTCGGCCTGTAGGTGCTAGATGGAAAATAATAGCATTCAAAGTAGAACTAAAGACCCTGTCTTGATTTCTATATTCCTTGAATGCAACAAATATTTAAAGGTATGCGGAATCTTGAGACTGTTTGTCAGGAAATACAGTACACTTTTTAGAAATACAAGCAATGAGAGAAGCTGTGTGTAGAGAGAACCTTTCAGTTTGAAATAGAAAACAAATTAGGATAGAATGTGGGTGCATGAAGGATTTGTGCCACAAATGCTGCAAGGCCAGTTTATCTGTTTACTTTCAAAGAAACATAACTAGCACCAAACAAAAGAAAGGCTTAGAGAAATAGTTATTCATGCATACAAAAAAGTAAAAATGGGCTATCAGGATAGGAAGAAGTCTGTCTCTCTATTATCCTATATGTTTGTATGTGGTGTCTTGTTTGTGACTTGTGCAGTGATGAATGCAAAAACCGTTGTGGAGAGAAAAGCTAAATATTTTGTAGCCCAACACAGTAAAAAAAAAGAGGTCTAGGTGAAGCTCCCTTCTTTGAACCTACCAGCTCAGCATTTAAACAAGCCACCATTGAAGACATTTTACTCTTCACATCTGTTCCATTTTCCCTTTTGGTCTACAGATCCTATTCAGATAAAGTCCTTTCATCAAGTCATACAAAATGTTTAATAAAGTGGCTCTTTAAGTGAGGATCTCTGATGTACTCATTAAAGCTGCTAATGTTACACTAATTCCATTAAGAGCTTTCTCATCACTAACCTTGCCAGCGATTGTCACTAAGGACCTGGATCTTCCGTCCTCTGCAGTTCAGCTGGCACATGATCAACCTTCAACAAACAAAAGGTGATGGGAGGAGTGCTTGCACTAATTCTAACCACTGGCAATTGCTTGGGGTAAAATTCCAACCCATTGTTCTTTTGCCCACCATGCCACCTCAGTTTAGACCTAACCATGTGCACATCAGTTGTGGTTCTGCTCCATCGAGCTAGTCCAGCCTGAATTGCCAAGCCAGGTCATCTCTAAACAAACACAAGCAGCACTAGACTGGCTTCAGCTTGATTGGGCCTCTTCAGTCTGGTGTAGCTTGGTTCTAGTGACACAGTGAGCAAGAGACCCACATCTGGGCACACTCTTAGACACTCAGGATGTTATATCAAACACAAAAGGTGATGAAGCAATGCTTGCAGTGAGTATAACCACTGGCAAACGCTCCAAGTAGCATTCCAACTAAACATTCTTTTGTCCACCATGTCACTTCCAATTAGTTCCAGACCCAGCCACATGCAATCAGTCTTGGTCCTGCTCCAATAGGAACAGCCCAGCCCGAACTGCCAAGCTAGGTCCCTTCTAAACGAGAACAAGCTGACCATACATTATATACAACTCCAGTTGATGTGATAATCCGGACCTCCTGGTGGATGCACTGTCACAGATTACCCAGTTCCATCCATTCTGAGTTCCATGGGTTCAGATCTTGAAATGGTGTGCACATGCTTCCAGTTTCTTGGTGGCATGTCCCCTTTACAGCTCATAGTCAATAACAATCTCTTAACGAGTGTGTATGTTTCACCAACATGGAGATTCAGAGTGGTGATGATCCTCACAGACAACACAATAGTCTTTGTGAGAGAATTAGTGGACATCTCCAGCGCTCAGCTCTATGGCAGTGGAAATAGCAAATGGAATGTTTTGCCTAGTCTTCCATATTGCAGAGATCAACAGCATCAAAGCAGTTTGCCTGACAAGACATCATCACGTATGTCGTAAGTAGGAGATTCTGAGATTCTCCAGGAGGTCCTAGACCTGTCTTCTGTGCTGCATGTCAACCACCCGTAGACATCTTTGCAACCCATATTAAAATTAAATGATTCCATTTAATCAACATGTTCAAGACCTCAGTCAAAACTCATAATTGTTGCTTAACACCTTGTTGCACGTTTATGATTAAATCTTTATGAATCACAACTAAGGGTGCTGCCTATTTTATCTCTCTCTCTCAAACTCAGTCTCTCTCACACACAAATATGTGCATATATTTGTCGCATATGTGGCCTGTAGATAAACGTACTTTGCATACTCCTGCCATCTACTGTTGGTCTTGGACATTAAAAACAGTTTTTCTTCAAAAAAGTTTTGTGCCACAAGATTTTATGTGGCTCCTCCTTTAGTCTACATGAGTATGCATAAGCACTGACTCCACCTTAGAGTGTTTTGTTTTCCACTGTCCAGACATGTTTAGTAACCGCTCCAAGATTGATATGTTCTTCATTGTTTTCTTGGGGCTAACTATCTTCTTCTCGGAGATTAATCTCTGCACACTGTTCTCCTAGTAGGTACACCGCTGTTCAATGGGCAGCAACTGAAGCCCAAGTAGATGACTCCCTGGTCCTCGACACAGTAGAGTCCTCTTCGATATCCGAGGAGCTATCCTTGGATAATGCAGACAGGAAAGGGGTGATGGACCATACACCGTCCATAGTGCTACTCCAAGTATCCTTCAGTGGGCCATTAAGGCATTTGCAACCTTACCTCTCACCTGACCATAAAGAGTCATCCTGTGACTTCTGCCCTGCCTTTTCCAAAAGAGAAAGAAGTTGGCCACATCTGGAGATGCCGGAACAATCATCCACGGAGACGCCTGCCATCTTTGATGAAGAGGACCTGCTTTGCATTGAGAAGGAGGAGAATGGCCCCTCTAGCATCCCAGCGGCCAAACCAAAACTCAAATGTTCTTCTCTAGTGCTTCTGAAGTATATGATCAGGACGGTGCACCTTCGGCATCCATGCAGACTGTTCACGCATGACGCAAGTCACAGAGATGGGTACTGCCACAGTGCTGAGCCATAGAGTGAAGCTCTGCTCACTCAAACCAGAGCACTGCTCCCCCGGGCGTCAGGCACCGAGCCCCAAGCAGGCTAATAAGAAGGCCTAAGCTTATGGTCCATCAACATCTTCGGGCTCCAGTCAGCATCAAGAAAAAACTTCAAAGCCAAGCAGGCTCCCTTGCCAAGTACCCCTGTTCAACACCCTTACTACCAAAGGGCACCAAGCTTTTCCATTCAGTGCTCAGATCGATGCTGAGTTGCCTCTCAAACAGTGCCAAGTCAACACTGAGGGACCATTTGACAGAGGTCACAAGAGTACAGGGCATCCATCATCGACAGACCAATGGAGGAACTCCACGCCAGGCAAAAGTGGCTGTTCATCCACCCAGAGACCGGGAACATTTTGGCAAAGTCATCCCCTGGGAAACCATTGACCATCATGTCTCCAATTCCCAAAAAAAGCAGACTAACATTTGAGGCAAGACTAGTTTGATGCACCTCGCAACCCTGTATATAAAAAACAAGACAACAAAGACAAGGCTATCAGCCCTCCTCTGTTTTCTCCCAGATCCAGGCACTTACCACCACAACCGCTAGCACTGCCTTATTCATCATCCCCTCCATCTCCACCAGAAATTCCTGAGCAGCCCAGACCTTCTTTGACCCAGTTTGCCCTTATGGGCAGAAAGATCCTTATGACCAACCTTCTCGGGCAAGGGATGACTACAACGTCAACCCGGCAGATGATCCAGACCTCGCACCTTATTGAGCTATCTCCCCCCGATGATACCATTGCTCATCATGCAGTCATTCAGAGGGCGGCCCGCCATCATAGAGTCAACATGCGTCTTCCACAGGATATGAGGACAAGTTGTTGGTGGAGAGAACACAATGCCCCGTTCCTTCCAGTGTTCTAGGACATGCTTAATTCAGCCCCTGACAACTTTTAGGACCCAGACAGAACCAGTGTGGACATGCCACGGGCAGTGAAAAAGTAAGGCCTCTCCCAATTACCCCCTTTATATCTGATTCTAGCTATCAGATCGCGGACTCCTTAGTGGTCCATACTGCAAGGAAGCACCCCTCCGTCCAGACAACGTGGAATGCCCACAACCTGGATAAGTGTAAAGTAAGCATCTCAGTGCTACTGGCATGCCTGTAGCAGTTGGAACAACCACTCTGTGTCGAGTCGTCTATTCAGTGGGGTTCCTGTCAAGATATGACAGGTACTATTGGGAGGAGATAGAGGCCCAAATACAGCACCTTCCTGAAACATACTGGAAAAGGGGTGTGGAGATAGCTGCGTAAGGAAAGGTAATTTCCATCCTAAATATCCCTTGTTCAGTGGACGCTTCAGATACTGCTTCTTGCATCCTGCACCACTGCCACACATAGCTTCATGACTCAGAGTTTATACTGAAGGTCCAGCAACACCTTTGTAACATCCTGTTCAATTGAAAACATTTCTTTGGTCCTGAAGTGGGCAAGATGTTCCAGAATATCAAGGAGGACGCTGACATTACACAGTCCATGGATGCCCTTCGGTCTACTACACCCATGACTCCTTTCACAAACAGCAGCTCAGGGGCAGGATCAAGACCACACCCTCCAGCTGGTGCAATTCTGTCAACGGCAACCACAGGCTTTCCACAAGTCTATGGGAGGTAGAGGATACTTGTGGTAGCAACAGCAAGGGAAGGGGTAGAGGCAGTGCCAGGAAAGGATCATCTACTCTGAAGCACTGATTTGCCCACTGTCCCTCCTCGAACTCACAAACTCCTGGGGGTGGGGGGCGATTAAGGGCTTTTCACTCTCTGTGGATGGACATCATCTCATATCAGTGGATTTTGGCAGTAGTTCAGGAGGGCTACATCTTAACTTTCCACACCACTTCCCCAATTAAACCACCGTGCCAACACTCTCATCCAAGAATACCTCACTTGCAAGAAGTGATCAGAGGGCTCATTCAAAAGGGTGCAGTACAGTAAGTACAGTAAGTGGCAACACAACAACAGAGCAAAGTCATCTATAACCCTGAACTTTCTCATTGCAAAGAAAGACTGCTCCTTTCAGCCTGCCTTATACCTGAGATCACTCAGTACATCTTGTTGGAGGATTTTCACATGACAGTCAGCAGGGTGTCATCCAACTACTTCATCAGGCAGATTTCATGATGGTGTTCAGTCTCAAGGACTCCTGCTTCCACTTTCCCATCTACCCCATTTATCACCAATACCCTTGGTTTTTGGTAAGTGGACAACACTTCCAATTCACAATACTACCCTTCTGGGGCACCACGGCTCTAAGGGTTTTTATCAGGTGACTACTAGTGGTGACTGCTCGTGTACAGAACAGGCATCCGCGTATTCCTATATCTTGATGACTGGCTGATCAACAGCAGAAGGAGACAGTAATTTCTGCCAATCACTCAAACAGCTGTAACCCTGCCCCAGAGTTCCGGGTTCACTATATTCACAAACAAGTCCCATCTCCAGCTCCACAGATACAGCCCGTCTAGGCCTCAGCCTGAAATGACAGGGATGCATAACATACCCAGCAGAGTGTGATGCCATTTTAACAGCTGCTACTTCTTTTTCTGATCACTCGTCCTTTAATTGTAAGAGCTGTAATGAAACTTTCGAGTGTAATGGCATCTTGCACTGGCAATTGCATCTTGTGGCCCTTTCCAACAATGCTGTTGAGACAGTAGTCACAAGTGGTGGGTCAGTAGAAAGATCTTCTTTTGATAAAGGTCAGCTCTCTTTGTAGTAGTAGAACAGTGTGAGAAAGTAGCCTCTTTCTAGCCTTGTTTCCCCCACTTTTGGCCTGTTTGTGAGTGTATGTCAGGGTGTTTTCACTGTCTCACTGGGATCCTGCTAGCCAGGGCCCAGTGCTCATAGTGAAAACCATATGTTTTCAGTATGTTTGTTATGTGTCACTGGGACCCTGCTAGTCAGGACCCCAGTGCTCATAAGTTTGTGGCCTATATGTATGTGTTCCCTGTGTGGTGCCTAACTGTCTCACTGAGGCTCTGCTAACCAGAACCTCAATGGTTATGCTCTCTCATTTCTTTCAAATTTTCACTGCAGGCTAGTGACCAATTTTACCAATTTACATTGGCTTACTGGAACACCCTTATAATTCCCTAGTATATGGTACTGAGGTACCCAGGGTATTGGGGTTCCAGGAGATCCCTATGGGCTGCAGCATTTCTTTTGCCACCCATAGGGAGCTCTGACAATTCTTACACAGGCCTGCCACTGCAGCCTGAGTGAAATAACGTCCACGTTATTTCACAGCCATTTTACACTGCACTTAAGTAACTTATAAGTCACCTATATGTCTAACCTTTACCTGGTAAAGGTTAGGTGCAAAGTTACTTAGTGTGAGGGCACCCTGGCACTAGCCAAGGTGCCCCCACATTGTTCAGGGCCAATTTCCCTGACTTTGTGAGTGCGGGAACACCATTACACGCGTGCACTACATATAGGTCACTACCTATGTGTAGCTTCACAATGGTAACTCCGAATATGGCCATGTAACATGTCTATGATCATGGAATTGCCCCCTCTATGCCATCCTGGCATGGTTGGCACAATCCCATGATCCCAGTGGTCTGTAGCACAGACCCTGGTACTGCCAAACTGCCCTTCCTGGGGTTTCACTGCAGCTGCTGCTGCTGCTGCCAACCCCTCAGACAGGCATCTGCCCTCCTGGGGTCCAGCCAGGCCTGGCCCAGGATGGCAGAACAAAGGACTTCCTCTGAGAGAGGGTGTTACACCCTCTCCCTTTGGAAAATGGTGTGAAGGCAGGGGAGGAGTAGCCTCCCCCAGCCTCTGGAAATGCTTTCTTTGGCACAGATGTGCCCAATTCTGCATAAGCCAGTCTACACTGGTTCAGGGGACCCCTTAGCCCTGCTCTGGCACGAAACTGGACAAAGGAAAGGGGAGTGACCACTCCCCTGACCTGCACCTCCCCTGGGAGGTGTCCAGAGCTCCTCCAGTGTGCTCCAGACCTCTGCCATCTTGGAAACAGAGGTGCTGCTGGCACACTGGACTGCTCTGAGTGGCCAGTGCCACCAGGTGACATCAGAGACTCCTTCTGATAGGCTCCTTCAGGTGTTGCTAGCCTATCCCCTCTCCTAAGTAGCCAAACCCTCTTTTCTGGCTATTTAGGGTCTCTGTCTCTGGGGAAACTTTAGATAACGAATGCAAGAGCTCAGCCGAGTTCCTCTGCATCTCTCTCTTCACCTTCTACCAAGGAATCGACTGCTGACCGCGCTGGAAGCCTGCAAAACTGCAACATAGTAGCAAAGACGACTACTGCAACTCTGTAACTCTGATCCTGCCGCCTTCTCGACTGTTTTCCTGGTGGTGCATGCTGTGGGGGTAGTCTGCCTCCTCTCTGCACTAGAAGCTCCGAAGAAATCTCCCGTGGGTCGACGGAATCTTCCCCCTGCAACCGCAGGCACCAAATAGCTGCATTACCGGTCCCTTGGGTCTCCTCTCAGCACGATGAGCGAGGTCCCTCGAATCCAGCAACTCTGTCCAAGTGACCCCCACAGTCCAGTGACTCTTCAGTCCAAGTTTGGTGGAGGTAAGTCCTGGCCTCACCTCGCTAGACTGCATTGCTGGGAACTGCGACTTTTGCAGCTACTCCGGCCCCTGTGCACTTCCGGCGGAAATCCTTTGTGCACAGCCAAGCCTGGGTCCACGGCACTCTAACCTGCATTGCACGACTTTCTAAGTTGGTCTCCGGCGACGTGGGACTCCTTTGTGTAACTTCGGGTGAGCACCGTTTCACGCATCCTCGTAGTGCCTGTTTCTGGCACTTCTCTGGGTGCTACCTGCTGCTAAGAGGGCTCCTTGTCTTGCTCGACGTCCCCTCTACCTCCTGGTCCAATTTGCGACCTCCTGGTCCCTCCTGGGCCACAGCATCCAAAAACGCTAACCGCACGATTTGCAGCTAGCAAGGCTTGTTGGCGTTCTTTCGGCGGGAAAACACTTCTGCACGACTCTCCACGGCGAGAGGGATCCGTCCACCAAAGGGGAAGTCTCTAGCCCTTCCTGCAGAAACCTCTGCTTCTTCTGTCCAGTAGAAGATTCTTTGCACCCACAGCTGGCATTTCCTGGGCATATGCCCATCTCCGACTTGCTTGTGACTTTTGGACTTGGTCCCCTTGTTCCACAGGTACCCTAGATTGGAAATCCATTGTTGTTGCATTGTTGGTTTGTGTCTTTCCTGCATTATTCCTCTAACACGACTTCTTTGTCCTTAGGGGAACTTTAGTGCACTTTGCACTCACTTTTCAGGGTCTTGGGGAGGGTTATTTTTCTAACTCTCACTATTTTCTAATAGTCCCAGCGACCCTCCTCTACAAGGTCACATAGGTTTGGGGTCCATTCGTGGTTCGCATTCCACTTTTGGAGTATATGGTTTGTGTTGCCCCTATCCCTATGTGTCCCCATTGCATCCTATTGTAACTATACATTGTTTGCACTGTTTTCTAAGACTATACTGCATATTTTTGCTATTGTGTATATATATCTTGTGTATATTTCCTATCCTCTCACTGAGGGTACACTCTAAGATACTTTGGCATATTGTCATAAAAATAAAGTACCTTTATTTTTAGTATAACTGTGTATTGTGTTTTCTTATGATATTGTGCATATGACACTAAGTGGTACTGTAGTAGCTTCACACGTCTCCTAGTTCAGCCTAAGCTGCTCTGCTAAGCTACCATTATCTATCAGCCTAAGCTGCTAGACACCCTATACACTAATAAGGGATAACTGGGCCTGGTGCAACGTGCAAGTACCCCTTGGTACTCACTACAAGCCAGTCCAGCCTCATACATTGGTTGTGCAGCGGTGGGATAAGTGCTTTGAGACTACTTACCACTCTTGTCATTGTACTTTTCATAAGAGAAAAATATACAAAACAAGCTCAGTGTATATACACATAGCCAAAATGTTTTGCATTTCCTCTTTTCACTCTTTCTAAGTGCTGAAAAGTACTTTTAAACTTTCTAAAAAGTTCTAAAATGTTTTTTTTCTGTCTTTCTAAAAGTTCTGAAAACTTTTTTCTCTTTTTGTATCACTTTAACTCTCTCTAAAAATGTCTGGCACAGGCCAAAATGTTGACCTGTCTAAGATTGCATATGATCACCTTAGGTGGAAAGGAGCAAGGAGTCTCTGCATAGAGAGAGGTTTGAGTGTAGGGAAGAATCCTTCCTTGGAATTGTTACTTAACATGCTTAGAGAACAAGATAAGGCTAAAAGTGCCCCATCTGTTGAAAAAGTAGCTAATGGTTCCCAATCTGATCCAGGGACTCCCCCAGGTAAAGGTTCAGGAAATAAACTTCTTAGCCTTCCCATTACAAGACAGTCTAGCATAGTTGATACTGAGGTGGAGTCACATCATACAGATGATGTTCTCTCACATTACACTGTCAGCCAAGCTGTTAGGGTGCCCTCTGTAAGGGACAGGTCTCCTTCTGTCCATTCTCACCATACTTCTGTTTCAAGACATGTCCCTCCCACCCACCCTGATGACAGATTGTTAGAAAGGGAGCTCAATAGATTGAGAGTGGAACAAACCAGACTGAAGCTCAAGAAGCAACAGCTGGATTTGGATAGACAGACTTTAGAAGTAGAGAAGGAGAGACAGAAACTGGGTTTAGAAACCCATGGTGGCAGCAGCAGTATTCCCCATAGTCATCCTGCAAAAGAGCATGATTCAAGGAATCTGCATAAGATAGTTCCCCCTTATAAGGAGGGGGATGACATTAACAAGTGGTTTGCTGCACTTGAGAGGGCCTGTGTTGTACAGGATGTCCCTCAAAGGCAGTGGGCTGCTATCCTATGGCTATCACTTAGTGGAAAAGGTAGGGATAGGCTCCTTACTGTGAAAGAAAGTGATGCCAATAACTTTACAGTCCTTAAGAATGCACACCTGGATGGTTATGGCTTAACCACTGAACAGTACAGGATAAAGTTCAGAGAGACCAAAAAGGAGTCTTCACAAGACTGGGTTGATTTCATTGACCATTCAGTGAAGGCCTTGGAGGGGTGGTTACATGGCAGTAAAGTTACTGATTATGACAGCCTGTATAACTTGATCCTGAGAGAGCATATTCTTAATAATTGTGTGTCTGATTTGTTGCACCAGTACTTGGTGGACTCTGATCTGACCTCTCCCCAAGAATTGGGAAAGAAGGCAGACAAATGGGTCAGAACAAGGGTGAACAGAACAGTTCATACAGGGGGTGACAAAGAGAACAATAAGAAGAAAGATGGTGAAAAATCTCAAGATAAGCATGGGAATAAGGGTAAAACCAAAGATTCCACTTCAAATCTTAAACACTCTTCAGGGGGTGGAGATAAAACTAACTCTTCCTCTTCTTCTCAACCTACACAAGTTAAAAAGCCTTGGTGCTTTGTGTGTAAAAATAGAGGCCATAGGCCAGGGGATAAGTCCTGTCCAGGTAAACCCCCTGAGCCTACCACCACTAATACATCAAGCTCTAGTGCCCCTAACAGTAGTGGTAATAGTGGTGGGACTGCTGGCAACAGTCAAGTTAAGGGTGTAGTTGGGTTCACTTATGGGTCCATAGTAGAAACTGGGGTAGTCAGCCCCAAGACAGTTTGTCACACCTAGTGGCATTGGCCTTGCCACACTGGCTGCTTGTCCCCTTACAATGGATAAGTACAGGCAGACAGTTTCAATAAATGGTGTTGAGGCCTTGGCCTACAGGGACACAGGTGCCAGTATCACTTTGGTGACTGAAAACCTAGTGCACCCTGATCAACACATCATTGGACAACAGTATAAGATTATTGATGTCCATAACTCCACTAAGTTTCTTCCCTTAGCTATAATTCAGTTTAGTTGGGGTGGAGTTACTGGCCCTAAGCAGGTGGT
Organism: Pleurodeles waltl; assembly: GCF_031143425.1. Classification (NCBI taxonomy): domain Eukaryota; kingdom Metazoa; phylum Chordata; class Amphibia; order Caudata; family Salamandridae; genus Pleurodeles; species Pleurodeles waltl. The sequence continues at coordinate 1,194,343,950 of NC_090445.1, read as the reverse complement.
GGTATCACCTAGCTTACCTGTAGACTGTCTCTTAGGTAATGACCTAGAGGCCTCAGGTTGGGCTGATGTAGAGTTTTATGCCCATGCAGCCATGCTGGGCATCCCTGAGGAATTGTTCCCTCTCATTTCTACTGAAATGAAAAAGCAAAGGAGAGAAGGCCTGAAAACTCAGGATCCCTCTCCATCAACAGGTAAAAAGGGTATCTCAGTATCCCCTAACCACCCTACCATTCAGGATACCATTCCTGTGGTGGGAGAAACCTCTCCTGGGGTGGCACCTGTTCCAAGGGAATCATCAGCTGGCAAAGCTGGACTCCCTGAGGTAGAAGTACCTCTCTGTGGGATAACTAACATTGGTGAGAAAAAGAGCACCATTTTAGTTTACATGGAGCATCCCTCCAACCCTCCCAGAGAAACTTTAGTGCAGAAACCCTGCACTGCCTCACAACACTTAGGACAGCATCCCTGCCCTAGTGTGGAGCTCATAGGACAGCATCCCTGCCCTGCTCCAACTCAAGAGAAACAGCATCCCTGTTCTCTCTTCCAGCCATATGGACAACGTTTTTGCCCAGCTATGGCTTTTCTGAGACAGCATCCCTGTCTGGCATTTCCATCACTACAAATAGGTTCAGTGGACAATTCCCACAGCTCTAAACTAAAAATTACTGATAGAAACTCTGAAAATACATCTTCGCATTGTTGCTTAGCTAAAAAACTTCAAACAGGGTGGTTTACATCCCCACAGGGAAGTAACCATATAGTGGATGATAAAGGGAGTAGCCAGTCTATGGCAGAGCTACTCTCTACTTATCACCACTTAGACAATAAAGTCTCAACTGGCCAAGGTTAGCCTTATTGTCCTTCGTTTGGGGGGGGGGGGGTTGTGTGAGAAAGTAGCCTCATTCTAGCCTTGTTACCCCCACTTTTGGCCTGTTTGTGAGTGTATGTCAGGGTGTTTTCACTGTCTCACTGGGATCCTGCTAGCCAGGGCCCAGTGCTCATAGTGAAAACCATATGTTTTCAGTATGTTTGTTATGTGTCACTGGGACCCTGCTAGTCAGGACCCCAGTGCTCATATGTTTGTGGCCTATATGTATGTGTTCCCTGTGTGGTGCCTAACTGTCTCACTGAGGCTCTGCTAACCAGAACCTCAGTGGTTATGCTCTCTCATTTCTTTCAAATTGTCACTGACAGGCTAGTGACCAATTTTACCAATTTACATTGGCTTACTGGAACACCCTTATAATTCCCTAGTATATGGTACTGAGGTACCCAGGGTATTGGGGTTCCAGGAGATCCCTATGGGCTGCAGCATTTCTTTTGCCACCCATAGGGAGCTCTGACAATTCTTACACAGGCCTGCCACTGCAGCCTGAGTGAAATAACGTCCACGTTATTTCACAGCCATTTTACACTGCACTTAAGTAACTTATAAGTCACCTATATGTCTAACCTTTACCTGGTAAAGGTTAGGTGCAAAGTTACTTAGTGTGAGGGCACCCTGGCACTAGCCAAGGTGCCCCCACATTGTTCAGGGCCAATTTCCCTGACTTTGTGAGCACGGGGACACCATTACACGCGTGCACTACATATAGGTCACTACCTATGTGTAGCTTCACAATGGTAACTCCGAATATGGCCATGTAACATGTCTATGATCATGGAATTGCCCCCTCTATGCCATCCTGGCATGGTTGGCACAATCCCATGATCCCAGTGGTCTGTAGCACAGACCCTGGTACTGCCAAACTGCCCTTCCTGGGGTTTCACTGCAGCTGCTGCTGCTGCCAACCCCTCAGACAGGCATCTGCCCTCCTGGGGTCCAGCCAGGCCTGGCCCAGGATGGCAGAACAAAGGACTTCCTCTGAGAGAGGGTGTTACACCCTCTCCCTTTGGAAAATGGTGTGAAGGCAGGGGAGGAGCAGCCTCCCCCAGCCTCTGGAAATGCTTTCTTGGGCACAGATGTGCCCAATTCTGCATAAGCCAGTCTACACCGGTTCAGGGGACCCCTTAGCCTTGCTCTGGCGCGAAACTGGACAAAGGAAAGGGGAGTGACCACTCCCCTGACCTGCACCTCCCCTGGGAGGTGTCCAGAGCTCCTCCAGTGTGCTCCAGACCTCTGCCATCTTGGAAACAGAGGTGCTGCTGGCACACTGGACTGCTCTGAGTGGCCAGTGCCACCAGGTGACGTCAGAGACTCCTTCTGATAGGCTCCTTCAGGTGTTGCTAGCCTATCCCCTCTCCTAATTAGCCAAACCCTCTTTTCTGGCTATTTAGGGTCTCTGTCTCTGGGGAAACTTTAGATAACGAATGCAAGAGCTCAGCCGAGTTCCTCTGCATCTCTCTCTTCACCTTCTACCAAGGAATCGACTGCTGACCGCGCTGGAAGCCTGCAAAACTGCAACATAGTAGCAAAGACGACTACTGCAGCTCTGTAACGCTGATCCTGCCGCCTTCGCGACTGTTTTCCTGGTGGTGCATGCTGTGGGGGTAGTCTGCCTCCTCTCTGCACTAGAAGCTCCGAAGAAATCTCCCGTGGGTCCACGGAATCTTCCCCCTGCAACCGCAGGCACCAAAAAGCTGCATTACCGGTCCCTTGGGTCTCCTCTCAGCACGACGAGCAAGGTCCCTCGAATCCAGCAACTCTGTCCAAGTGACCCCCACAGTCCAGTGACTCTTCAGTCCAAGTTTGGTGGAGGTAAGTCCTGGCCTCACCTCGCTAGACTGCATTGCTGGGAACCGTGACTTTTGCAGCTACTCCGGCCCCTGTGCACTTCCGGCGGAAATCCTTTGTGCACAGCCAAGCCTGGGTCCACGGCACTCTAACCTGCATTGCACGACTTTCTAAGTTGGTCTCCGGCGACGTGGGACTCCTTTGTGTAACTTCGGGTGAGCACCGTTTCACGCATCCTCGTAGTGCCTGTTTCTGGCACTTCTCCGGGTGCTACCTGCTGCTAAGAGGGCTCCTTGTCTTGCTCGACGTCCCCTCTACCTCCTGGTCCAATTTGCGACCTCCTGGTCTCTCCTGGGCCACAGCAGCATCCAAAAACGCTAACTGCACGATTTGCAGCTAGCAAGGTTTGTTGGCGTTCTTTCGGCGGGAAAACACTTCTGCACGACTCTCCACGGCGAGAGGGATCCGTCCACCAAAGGGGAAGTCTCTAGCCCTTTTCGTTCCTGCAGAAACCTCTGCTTCTTCTGTCCAGTAGAAGCTTCTTTGCACCCACAGCTGGCATATCCTGGGCATATGCCCATCTCCGACTTGCTTGTGACTTTTGGACTTGGTCCCCTTGTTCCACAGGTACCCTAGATTGGAAATCCATCGTTGTTGCATTGTTGGTTTGTGTCTTTCCTGCATTATTCCTCTAACACGACTTCTTTGTCCTTAGGGGAACTTTAGTGCACTTTGCACTCACTTTTCAGGGTCTTGGGGAGGGTTATTTTTCTAACTCTCACTATTTTCTAATAGTCCCAGCGACCCTCTACAAGGTCACATAGGTTTGGGGTCCATTCGTGGTTCGCATTCCACTTTTGGAGTATATGGTTTGTGTTGCCCCTATCCCTATGTGTCCCCATTGCATCCTATTGTAACTATACATTGTTTGCACTGTTTTCTAAGACTATACTGCATATTTTTGCTATTGTGTATATATATCTTGTGTATATTTCCTATCCTCTCACTGAGGGTACACTCTAAGATACTTTGGCATATTGTCATAAAAATAAAGTACCTTTATTTTTAGTATAACCTTGTATTGTGTTTTCTTATGATATTGTGCATATGACACTAAGTGGTACTGTAGTAGCTTCACACGTCTCCTAGTTCAGCCTAAGCTGCTCTGCTAAGCTACCATTATCTATCAGCCTAAGCTGCTAGACACCCTATACACTAATAAGGGATAACTGGGCCTGGTGCAAGGTGCAAGTACCCCTTGGTACTCACTACAAGCCAGTCCAGCCTCCTACAAACAGCAACAATCTGTTGCTGGCAGGCCTTCTTACGACCTTCTTCTGGAGGTGACTCTACCAAGACGCATCGCTCATTGGAGCTAACACCTTGGTGCTATGGCTATTCGACAACTGGACACACCTTCTCCAGGGGAGGCACATCAACAACCTAGAGCTCTTGGCCATTTACCTAGCCCTAAAAACCTTTTTACTTGTTTGTCCGCAGCGATGGATCATTGTAAAGACTGAGAACATGACAGCAGTGTACCACATACAGAAATGGGTCTGGAGTTATGTCACTTGGCAATCTACTAATCATGGATACTCTATACTCCCAGGGCATATATTTTCACCCTGTTCATGACAGAATTTAAAGAAAAAGGAGAGTGATGCTGTTAGCAGTGCTACTAGCTATATTAAGGAATGCTATCAAGTTGATGAGCGTCGAAGCCCCCGACACTCTCTGAATAACTACGTGAGCTAAATGAATGGTCATAAGCAGAAGTTATTTGACTTGTTCATGTCAGATAAGATAACTTGGTGATGATTTGAAGGTGTGGAAAAAACTTCCACCAAGCATTTGCATATTTTCAACGTGATAGACCACCATAGACACATACAAAAACATGTAGAATGAATAAACGTATGACCAGAGGTAGGTCTGAAAAATGTTTACAGGGCTACTCATGTGGGTGTCAATCAGTGCTGTAGGCCCACTAGTAGCCTTTGATTTACAGGCCCTGGGCACACATGGTGCACTATACTAGGGTCCTGCTAGTAATTCAAATATGCCAAGCATGGATAAACCAAACACCAATAAAATTGAGGCAGAGAGCATATGCATTTTAGCACTGGTTAGCAGTGGTAAAGTGCCAAGAGTCCTAAAGCCAACCAAAACTGGTCAGAAAAAATAGGAGGAAGAAGGCAAAAAGTTTGGGGATAACCCTTTGAGAAAGGCCAGGGCCAACACCTGTGAAAAACAAACAGAGGTCTTTGCGTTCATGATTTGGCCAAGGAAAGCAGCAGGACGTATTATGTAGATGCTTGTGTGCATCTTAGATGAGTGGGATAGTAGTTGTGCAGTAACTGGGACTGTGTCAGGAAATGCTGAACTCAGAGTGAATCACTCTGCATCTGTGTTAGACCACCTGGATTAAAGAAATGTGATTGCTCTTAGTTGAGTGAATGTCCACTGTTTTATAAGTATGACTGACTTATTTGGTGGTGGTGGGGGGGGGGGGGGGGCATGGAAATTTGAACAGGTACCACTCATATTAAAGCAGAATAGAATAGTTTGTAGATGGTTTCTGCCAATTCATTTTACCTGTGTGACTGTGTGAAAAACTAACCCAGTTGAATAGCTCAGGTTAGAAAATGAGGCTTGCCTACCAGCACATGTTAAGATGATTGAAGGGATCTAATACATGGCAAATGTTCCATGATAAATGGACACTTGTACCTACTGGTGATGAACCTGAGTAATCTGCGTTGTTAAGCTGTTAAATCTAAAAAGTTACAGCTGACTGTAATGCCCATATTTGTGACTGTTGAATTTGGTTCACTGATACAGGATGTTTAGGACACCATTGTTCAGTGTATTGCACTTGCTGAAATTAATAGGAGAATATTAAGTTGGAAAAAGTATAGTCATGGTTACTAATAATAGTATCTACTTTATTCCAAGTCAGTCAGTCCTTTCAGTAATATGACCGGAGTGTAACTTCTTGTATTCTTTATACCCAAATAACTTATCACCATAAATAACTGGATAAACAAGGGCTGAAGGAAGAAAAGGATCTAAATGTACAGGTGGTGGAAGATCCTGGTAAAAGATAGCATAAACCCTCTGAGAATTGTGAGCTTAACTATCTAAGCCCTTAAAGTGTTAGGGTGCCTACATCGATCCTACCCTTACAAGGGACACCTCATTTCTATGACCAGTTGGGTAGAGGGATCAAGGATAGAGTAGTTCTTATGGTGAGAAACAACTTATTATATCCTAGTTTAGCAGCGCTGTGCTTCTGTGTAGGGACTGATGCAAGTATTGTTCTTGAGCATAGGTACATTCTCATTGTAGTAAACCAGGTAATGGATTGTGGATCGGAGATGTTAACTTAGAATACGTTACTTGATTTCTTGGTGTTATCTTAATCTTGTAATGCTAGTATCATTCTACATTTCTACTGTAATTAAGTTATTTTTATTCATTAAAACAGATTTTATGTTGTAGATACTTATGTCAAATTTACTTTTGCAACCTTACTGACAGAATTTATGGCTTTGTTTCCAATAGGGTGCTGGAACTCAAGAAAGAGTACTCATTGAGATTCTTTGCACAAGAACAAACAGTGAAATTAAAAACATTGTTCAGTGTTATAAAACAGATTTTGGCCGAGACATTGAAAAGGACATCCGATCTGATACTTCAGGACATTTTGAACGACTACTTGTATCCATGTGTCAGGTTAGTAATTTTATTGTTTTGTCCATTGGTGCACACTGAGAGCACTAACTTGGTAATGAGGATGAAGCACATGATGGGGCAAGTTCTGCCGGGACTATTTAGCTTATTCTATAACACTAACAATCCAGCAACCCTCGGTAGACCTGCCACTCTAATAACAATGGCTTCATGTCACCAGAAGCAGCTGCATGTTTCTGCTTGTGTGTGTGCACAATATTGTTGATGTTTGCTGGCTTCTTCCCCATTATTCTACTACCTACTGCTAGCCCCAATGGTGTGCTGCACTGTTCATTGCGGTACCGGCTCTGGACTCTGCCCTGCTTGCAGTTGTGGTTGTGCATTGTCCCCTGAACTGTGGGGTGCTGGCTTTACTGCCATGGTTTGCCAGTGTGTAGCTGTCTCGTGCAGGATATAGAAATGTGCAGATTGGTTCAAGCTGCTTACAGAGTTTGTTAAAGGGGACCCTTGTGGTGATGATGGCTGGGTGCTGTGCAAAGGCCAGTTATACTTCATCTTCCTTTTATACAATGAATCCTCATGTGCATGACCCTTAGCTAGTAGCCAAGCCCTTAACTCTACCTTCTGTGCACCCAACCCCTGCTGCACATTGAGTTACCTAGTAAGAGAGGAAATTATATAAGAACAGTTAAACTCGGAAAGAAAGTAAACGTCACAAGAGCAATCCATCTGGCTAGAACTGCATGTAGGGATCCTTAATGCTAAGATCCCCAAGTTCACGTAACTGTTTTGACAAGATGATGGTGACCAAAAAGAAGTTTTCCAGTAAAGTTGAGAGAAACCCCCCTCAAGGGTTCAAAGAGGAATTCTGATAGGGTTTGAACCAGCGACAGATCCTAGCTTGAAATAAATTAGTAAACACTGGATTTTAAAAGCTCAGAGTGTAGTGTAACAGTTACCACCGTCTAAATCTTAATCAAGGGCTACTGGAAAATCAGGCTGCCTGCTGATATCTCATAGTAGAGACTGAGTGCCCCGGGGAAAACCCCCTCCCCTACGCCTATATCCTTGAAAGGTTCATGGGACGATAGTGCAAAATTGTTAGAAGTAGCCTCAGTGGCAGAAATAAGATGCCAGCATAGCCGGTTTCATTAAAGGTTTAAGATTTTCTTCCTCTCGTAATTGGCTATTTTTTTGCAGACCATTCGCCTCCAAGCCATCAGTTGGATCCTCTGTAACTGAGACAGGGAGAACAGTGGTCATCCTTTAGATAAACACAAGAGCTATTTTTTGCCTCCCTCTGGTCATCTGAGTCAAAGGAGGAACCAGCACCTTCAAGAGGGGCTACCAAAACAGCCTTCATCCCCGATTTTGTGATCACCAAAAAGGTGGAAATGCATCCAGGAGACCCAACATTGAAGGGCGGAAGAGGACATCCTTCATACATAAAAGAGAAGATATAAACCCCTGAATTGTTTTTTGTTCCCCCTGAAAGCTTACCCAGCTGAAGGGAAATATCTTTCTTCATTGCCCAGTGGCCCTGGATGTCCTAGGATGCCATCATGCTTGCGTATTTGATACAGTAATAAGGATGGTTCAGTTAATCCGCTGTCTAAGCGTCTGCCTTCGGATTTTGTTTTTCCAGATTGTAAGGTCATTGTTGAGGAAGGTGTGTGACCATAAGATCAGTATTGAATGTGTGTGACCAGGTAGTTAAAGTTTGTCGAAGTAGTGGTTTTTGGGGCTTTGCTACCTACCTAGGAGAGAACAATAAAAGGTGATGTGATGTCTTGTGACTCAAAGCCACCACCTTGCTGTGACAAAAGATGATTTCAAGAGGATTCTCACATGGAGTCTAATTGTTATAGCCTTCAGTGGAAGAGGAACACTTTGCCTTGGATAACATTGAAAAGAGCCACAATGAACTCCCACTGTTTGTGTAATACCAACTAGGACCTTAGATTTGTAATGGAGACCTAGAATTGGAAGAGATTGCTGACTTCTAGATGGCTATGGATATTTGGAGTTATGGGAGTTATGAAGGTGCATGGAACAGCTTAAGATCCTCATATTTGCGTTTGTCGCACCTCCCTAGCATAAAGGAGCCGGATTAGGCATCTCCATGCCACTACAACCGTTGTGAGGACCTTTGTTGTTACTTGTGTCTAAAGGCTAGGACTATTAACGAACTGATGCAGTGCCATGCATGGAATGTAGAACTGAGCATTCTTGCGATACAAGTGTGTTAAACAGTATTCCAAAGAGCCCTTTGGAATTATCTTCTCAAGGTCTTGTCCTGAAGGTCAATTACAGAAATTATTTCTTGACTTTCTTTAGGATGCTAATAGAGCAGTAGGATGATGGTTTTAGGGTACAAGATACAGGATGGAAAATATCACCTATTCCCATTCTGCTTACAGCATTAGACTTTTGTTCTTTTCAAACCTCCCAACCCGCACACAGTAGTGGATACTGGACTTGACCATAAGCTCCTTTAGAGCCCCGTTTGGCCATGGAGTTAAAATTAACCCAAAAGTCTAACGCAGAGTAGCAAACTCAATGGTATATTTCAGACCATCTTCACTACTCGTATGTGGGTAACAGGCCCAGTTCTGCGTAGTGTTTAAGTCTGATTCTGACTATAGATTTACTCCTTGCTGATTTAACTAGATCAGGGAAGCACAGTAATGAGTGGTGCCTTGAAGTCAGTACAGAATTATTTTTAGGAGGAGATTCTGGGTGATTATCTGCACTTGTCTCAAGCATGCAGTCGTGATATAGTACATATCATGGGAAATAATGTGAATTAGAACCCGGCCATGTGAGGCAGTAGCTCAAGGCTGTGGACGAATAGGAATTGGCAGTTTTGCAACTTAATAAGTTTGCAGAATCTGATGAATCTGATAGAGACGTCTAGCCCCAGATTACTTACCGTACAATATTCCTTAGGCATCAGACTGGATCTGAAATTTTTTCATCAGCTGCATTGCACACCATTCGGTTGGCTTTGCATGGCATTGATAGTGCTGGAAGTGACGTGCATGGTACCTATATAGGCGCCTCTCCAGCGTGCTGACCTCAGTCCCTTATTTTCTCTGCCATCAGTGTGGATCCTGTCGAGCTACTCTCTGTCACTTTTTGACTGGATTCTTTTGACATTTTGGTGTGCCTTTTTCCATTTTTTTCTAGGATGTCACTGAATAAACCCACACTACAGACAAGGGGATGTTCAAGATTGTCCAATGTGGTTATGGCCTCCCCTTCCAAAAGGCCCCAACGCCGCTTCTTCGGTCCACCTATCGGCAGACAGTGACCCACCTTACCCTCTTGCCACAGGAAGTACTGGACCTTGTGGTGAAAGGAGCCATCCAGAGGGTGCCAGCATTAGAAGTAGGTTGTAGTTGCTAGTCTTACTACTTTCTGGTGCCAAAGAATGAAGGAAACCTCTGTCCTATCTTAAATCTGTGCCCTCTCAATTACTTCTTGAAGAAGAAAAAAATCATGGTGCTCACCCTGGCTCAGGTCTTATCTGACCTTGACCCTGGAGACTGGATGATAGTGTTGGACTTGCAGGATGCCTATTTAAACATTCCCATCCTTCATGCCCACAATCATTACCTGCGGTTCGCGATGGACCACAAGCATTATCAGTTTGCTAGCCTCCCTTTTTTCCTTACCAGCACCCCTCGGGTTTTCACCAAGGTGATGTAGGTGGTCGCAGCAGATCTGCGGAGGTCAGGGGTTCCAGTCTAGACTTACCCTCGACTATTGGCTATTGAAGGTGAACTCTCCCCAAGCAGTCGTCTCCCACCTCCAGACTACGGTGGACCTCGTGTATTTGCAGGGGTTCGCTATCAACGTTCAGAAGTCACACTGAAACCTTCTCAGACACTCCCTTCCATCGGAGCTGTTCTGGATACAGTGCAGTTTTGGGCTCATCCTCCAGAACAGTGAGTCCTGGAAATTCTAGCTATGATTTAAATTGTTCAGCTTCTATCCTGGATTTCTTTGGGGCTGACTCTGAAGCTGCCGCTTCTCATTGCCTCTGCATCCCTTTGGTAAAACATGCCTAATGGCATATGCATGCTCTGCAGTGGAACTTGAAGACCCAGTGGGCACAGCACCAGGGAATTCTCTTCGACTTGGTCTAGATATTGGAGGGAACTGCAAAGGACGTGCAGTAGTGGCTCAGTGACCGCAATTAGGTCAACAGAAAATCCCTTGGGTTGGGGCAGCCAACTGGGAGAGATGGAGACTTTAGTCTCCAGTTGAGTCTCCGCTTCAAATCAACCTGTTGTAACTGAGAGCGATCTGACTGGCATTGAATGCCTTTCTTTCTTCCATCAAGAGAAGGTTCATTGAGTAATTCATGGACAACACCACTGCCATGTGGTATTGATAGTAGCAGGGCAGGGTGGGGTATGTCAAGAGGCTCTGCATCTCTGGACGTGGCTGGAACAACAGAACATATTCCTGGTGGTTCAGCATCTGGCGGGCTCTCTGAATGCTACAGTAGAGAAGCTCAGCCGCCGATACCTAGTGGATTATGAATAGCGTCTCCATCCGGAGATGGTCATGGTCTCTTCCAAGATTGGGGGGGAGCCTTAGTTAAATCTCTTTGCCACTGCCGAGAACACTTAATGTCAGCACTTCTGCGTGCTGCAGTTTTCACAGGCGGCTCTGGCATGCATTTAGTTTTGAGTGGAGCTCACGATTCCTATATGCCTTTCCGCCGATACCACTCCTGTCCAGATTTCAAGAAGATCAAGAGCAACTGGGCCCAAGCCACTAGTGGCTCCAGACTGGGCACATAGAATATGGTGCCCTGAGCTCTTGAGCATGAGCATCTGTCCTCTGTCAGGCTGCCCATTCAGGAGGATCTGCTGTGCAGCAACAGGGTAGGGTACTGCACCCAAACCTATCTATTCTCCAACTTCATGCATGGAGATTGAGTGGCTTTGGTTGAGGGTGTTTGATGTCCCTCCTGAAATATGTGATGTCATTCTGGCAGCCAGGTATTCCTCCCCTAAAACTATTTACACCTGCCATTGCAACAGGTTTGTGACTTGGTGTGCGTCTAAATTGGTTGATCCTCTGTCTGCTCCCTTGTGTCTGAACTTCTTCTGTTTGTTCCATCCCTTTCCTGGCAAGGTTTTTATTTGTGCCTAGTTAAAGGATCTCTTTCTACCATTTCTGCCTTTCTAGTATTACCGGACCAACCTTCCCTGTTCGTCACCTGTTGTGACTAGTCCTTAAAGGTTTACAGCATATATTTCCTTCAACGCCCTTCCTTATGCCCCAATGGAACTTAAATCTAGGTCTCAATTTTCTAATGTGTTTACCTGTTGAGCCAATGCACATGTGCCCTCTTTGCCTCCTCAGCATCAATACCCTCTTCCCAGCCTTCCCAGACGAATTGGTTCCAATAACCAAAGCGGAACATCACCCTGCCTACCTCACCCCCCCCCCCCCCCCAAAAAAAAAGTCCGACTAAGACTCTACCCCCTGGATCCAAAAATGGCATTATCGTTTTATCTTGAATGGCCCCAGTCGTAGACATTTGTCAGGCCGCTACGTCGACTTCACCTGTTCACCAATCACTACTGCCTTGGCAGTCGGGTCTGGCAAGACGGGCATTTTGCCTGTTCGGTCCTACAAGACTCCTTAGTTTAAAACTGTCCACAGACTACCCTCCTGTAAGAGATTGCTTTGGTATCTATTCTAAGGTAAGGAATCTGATCCCTTAATGACCCTCCTATCTTCCCTGTTCTATGCACTGTATTACCACATGTAAGAGATCCTTCAGGACCTCACTTTGGACTAGTCATTTCTCCTCAGCCTTGGTCTGTGCTTCTGGTGTGGAAAAACAGTCAAGAACGGAGGTCAGGAATCTGGAATGAAGCCTATACAGGCACCACACACAGCACTTCTGGCCCGAACAACGCCACACACAGCCGACTGACACCACCTACCAGTGCGCAAGGGGATTGCTCAAAAGGAATCTGTGGCTAGACCGAGTCTCTACCAGATAAGGCGTAACCGAAGTTGAGTAACTTGTTCCTCTTAGCCTAAGCAACGTTTGTCTCAGAAACATCAGTCCCAAATAGCAGGGATTTCTGTGATGTTTTCCCTTCCAGACCTTAGACAAAACTGCCCCTTGCTATGTCAAATGAAACAACCATTACAGCAGAGGCCTTTGAGAACCAGATGCCATCTTTCACTAACTTTAGATGTTCTCCATGATTGGTAATTAGCGCCTATAAATTCCAGAGAACAGATTGTGCCCATTAGAGACTATAGGTTTTGCCCGTGAGAAATAGGTGGCAGCTGCATGACTTAAGGTCAATGAGGATTTAAACCATTTATCGATAAGGTCCAAGGAGGCAGAATCTTTGAAGGAAACACCAGTTGGAGTCCGTTTTTGCGATGTTTGGAATTTCTATGTCAAAAACTTAGTTAGAATACAACTTAGGTCATAACCTTCGAATCACACACTTCTCCGTTCCACTGATTATTGGAGCATCAGTTGCCAAATACTATGAAATACTTACTATGCATTAGAGGGAGACCAGAAAGAGCAGATTGATGGTAACAATTGAACACATCTTCCCCAGGGACTTTACCATCAGAAGAAGTAAAATCGGTGAGGTCCATCAGCCCCTGATCGCTCAAGAAATAGTCAATCATCTCTTCTATAGGCCGCAAGGCATCATACTTCCCATGTGACTTTTGTTCCAAAATTTCCTGTGGATCAAGCTTATTCACAGATTCAGTGAGATGCAGTCAGGGTCATCTAGACATAATCTCACTTGGCAGTTACTTACCGCAATCGGAATGTTGAAGTGTTTCTCCAACATGGTTTCTAATTGGGTTGGCACGTGTAAAGAACATCCCCCTGCTAACCCTGGAGGGATTCAGGAAGAAATAGTAATATCAGAATTGAACCAAGAGGAATGAGGAACTTGTCCCTTAGCAGGGAATCAACTTTCCCTATGGTGCAATTTAATGTGCTTGTGCCAAGACATGACCCTATTCCTCCTGAAGGCCATGGTGGTGCAAGGCCATAACGCTCATTAAAGGGGCAAACTGCATTACTGGCACCTGATAATTTACAGTGATTTGTTTTTCAGTGCACAGACAAGTTCCATTACATTGCAAGAATAATCGAGGTCTGTAAGTAAATGCATGAATTTGGCAGCAGCAGCAATGACATACTGGAAGTTTGGAGAGATCACAATAATGGTGAATCTTCATTGTTGCCTGCATTCTCATATCCTACCTAACGCCACTCCATAACACTACTAAATGTGTGTTAAAGACGATCTGGAGTGTTCAGTGACACAGAGTGTGGAGAGCCAATAAAGAGGAGAAGGGAGTTAATGTCCACCAACTGCGTGGCCCAAGATGAACACTAGACAGCCACTGGGACCACAAGGGCTTCAGAAAAAAAGTAGTAATGTAGCATCATGAAACCTAACCTACAAAAAGAAAGCTCAAAAGACAGACTGCCTACCAAATCAAGTCTAGGAGGCAAGCCGAAGAGCCTCCGGGAACGCAGGATAAATGTGGGAGGACCCAGTTCTTACATTTCTCAGATAGAGAGGACAAGTTCAAAAGAAAATAAAGTCAAAGAGCCGGTCTGCAGGGAAGATCACACTTACCTGAGAAGGACTGACCCGATAAACACTGCAACAAGAAAATGGGAAAAGGGGCTGATGAAAGTGAGTGGAATGATCAATACAGATTACGACACAAAATGATCACACATACTCACGTACATAATATTTTTGTGAGTTGCCTAATAAACTGTATCCCAAACGATGTCTACATTTGAAAATCAGGAATTCAGTACTTGTTACAGGACCAGTGACTCTAGAGTATAATCCAGTGATATGTGCAGTGATTATAAAATACTATGTTAAAATTGTTATTAATGAAATATTGGTTCTAGCAACTTAATTGCAAGATGTTATTTTGCTACCCGTCAGCATCAATTGATATTTTGTGCAATGGAAAGAGAAAGTGTCTCCATTTGAAATTAAATATAATTTGTAATTTGTTTATGAACAATCTATGGACTTGTGAGTCATTGAATGTAATGATAGATTGATTAAATGAAGCGGGGTGTCCTGGTGCGGTAAGTACTGCATCCCAGAGCTAAAGGGAAATTAGGGAGAAAGAACAGTTTTTAATGGACTGAAAAAGAGAAGCTTTGGCTGTAATGAGACCACTGCTTGCAAGACTTATCCTGGGGATTTGAAGGAAGTTGGCGAGGCAGAACAAAGAAGGGTAGGAGAGTAGCACTTAGTAAGGCATCTGTTGTGATGGATCAGGCCACTGAAAGGACCTTGAACAATCTATCTTTGTGAACAGACAGACAATGTAAAGATGTAAGATGGGGAAAAATGTAGTCACCCTTGCGAAGCCCAGAGACATAACAGAACATGGAATTGTGTATTAACTGAATGTGTTATATCGGATTTTATGGAGACTGAGGAACAGAGCATTGAAATAGTCCACACAAGTAAGAACCATCAGCTGGGCTGTTGTCCTACAAGAAAAAGCTGGGAGAAGAGGAATGAACTCTGTGAAAGAGAAAATAGGTAGTAGGGAGTTTGTCAGTCTGAAATAGTCCACACAAAAAGAATCATCAGCTGAGTAGTTATCCTACAAGACGAATCTGGAAGAAGATGAGTAATCTCCGTGAAAGAGAAAACAGGTGGAAGGGAGTTTATCAGCCTCTTTGGAGAGGGGCACAAGCTTGCTTTGGTGTTATTTTTTTTACTTTCTTCAGCAATTAGTGCCAACCTTTTCATTGGTACCAAACTAAACTGAAACATTTCTGCCTTTTAATCTGTATTATCTGTTAACACCTGTTACATTACTTGCTCTACTTTTTGGGAAAAGTCCTATTTTGTCCTGTTGTGTGGGTGGGTTAACGGTTGTAAGATCCCAAATTCAAGACTTATAAGGATTAGAGAACAGTTTAATCAAACATAGACAATAGGGGTTTCTACTGTTGGAAGCAGAAGGAATGTCTATATTGGCTCATGTGTCTATGATTGGGGTGTGAGAGATGTTTAAAAAATGTACAAAAACAGTAGCTCAGTATTTCCCCAAGGTCATGAAAATTGTCACAAGCTACAAAATCCTTTTATTAGAGGAAATGGTCAGGTTTCTAAAACTCATTGCACAAAGAGGCATTTCTTCGACCATTACTTGTGTGCTTCATTATTTCACCTTAAATCAAGATGCACAGAGGTGAGGTCAATCTTCTGCCATTGCTGATCTGAACCTCGGAGGGAGAATACTGCAACAAACAACAAAATAATAAAAGGAATGCTTGAATTAATCTTAGTCGCTGGCGAATGCTTGAAAAACACCAGGGCGGACCTGTGTCTCCTGCAGGAGATCCATCTACGTCCCGCAGATCATCACAGGCTACGATCGCGGGCCTTCCCAATACAGTACTTTTCCTCACAAGAGAACAAGGTAGCTGGAGTTGCACTCTTAGTTTCACGATCCTTCCGTAGGAAGGCGGTAGACAAAATCGCGAAAATACCAAGTCGGCTACTGGCCTTCAGTTTATACTAGGGGGACCTTCAGGTCGTCTTGGCTTCCATCTATACACCCAATGAGAAGCAGGAGGGGTTCATAGGTCGCACGTTGGGTGACGTTATGACCACGCAGGACAGACAGGTACTCATAGGGAGCAACTTTAATATTGTCCTCAACAAAGACTTGGACCGGTCGGCCTCTAGATACGGGGGCGGAAGCTGTGTCACCGAGGGGACTGCAGAGACTGAAGGAGCTTGGCCTGAGTGACTTGTGGAGGAATAAACACCCCACACCTTTTACTCCCATGCACATAACACCTACGCCCGTATTGACTACTACTTGGTTACTAGAGACATCCAGCAGACTTTGAAGGAGATCGGCATAGAACCAGGTGCCCTTTCGGATCATGCAGTAGTCTCCCTTGCACTGACCATTCCTACACAACCCAGGGCCCCTCGACCTTGGCGGCTCGGGACCACTCTCTTGTCGAGGCCCGAGGTAGTGGCCCAGATACGGAAGTCCATCTCTAGATTTTTAGATATTAACAACATAGCCAACACTCCAATCTCCCTATTGTGGGAAACGATGAAGGCAGGCATGAGGGCGAGTTAATTGCGATCCCAGCAGCAGACAAGACTCGACGAGAGAAGAGGGCTCAGCTACAGCTGGAGGTGACGGAACTCCAGAGGATTGACAAACGTACTGGAGCTTCGAGGTTCTGGAGAAAGCTAAGTGCAGCCAGGGATCAGCTAGCAAGTCTAGACATTGATAGTGCAGAGTACGCAGCACTCCGGCTGCGTCATTCCTTTTACGTGTGGGGGAACAAATGTTGACGCCTTTGGGCCAACAGACTCCGTGCCTAGAGGCAAGCCACATTGGTGGAGACAGTGAGGTCAGGGGATGGTACAGAGGCGACCAGTGACCAGCAGATAGCTGCGGCATTCCAAGATTTCTACCGTGATCTGTATACTCCCCAACGGTCCAACATAGACGCCACCTGTCAGTATCTCAATGGGGCACGCACAACACACCTCTCGGTGGACGACGCAGCTCCGCTTGAGGCCCCCATATGAATTGAGGCGGTTATATCAGCAGTAGTCAGACTGGATGCTCTGAAGTCCCCGGGAACAGATGGCTTACAGGGCCTGTTTTATCAAATCTTCTGTGGTGAGCTTGCCCCGATACTGACTCACCTTTTAATGCTATCTCTGGACCGGACACAATACCAGCATCCATGTTAGACGCAGCCATCATGGTCATCCCAAAATCTGGGAAGGACCCCACCCAGTGCGGGTCTTACAGACCCATTTCCCTACTCAGCGTCGACATTAAACTGCTCATGGGCATCCTGGCTTCCCGCTTGAGCCTGCTGATGCCCGGCCTGGTGGATCCAGACCGGGCGGGATACATACGACAGTCAGTGCGGGGACATTACCAATCGGATCATGCACATCATAGACAAAGCCCAGCACTCGGGGAGAGAACAAATGCTGCTCAGCATTGATGCTGGAAAGGCATGCGACCGAGTCCACTGGCCACACCTATGACTATGCTGGAGCACTTCGGGCTGAGGCCCCGGTTCCGAGCATGGATAACTAGTGTGTATAGTCACACGAAGGCCTCAGTTAGAGTCGACGGGATAGCATCTGCCTCATTCTTGGTGGGCTGGGGGACACGGCAGGGGTGCCCGCTTTCCCCCCTCCTGTTCGTTCTTTACATGGAGCCCTTTGTGCAGCAAGTGAGAGAAAATCCACAGATTACGCGGGCCACTTTTGGAGGGGAGGAACACGTGATAGCACTTTACGCCGATGATGTGGTGGTGGCGGCTCTGGTTGACCCACTGAGGGCCCTGCCGGCATTTCTGGGAGAGGTGGAGACATTTGGAGATGTGTCTGACTTTAAGATAAACCTCTCAAAATCACAGGCTCTTAGCCTCACACTCCCGAAGTAAATGGTAGAGTTGCTGACCCAACGATATCCATTTCAATGGCAACCGCAATCCATTGCATATTTAGGCATTCAGATAGCTAGTTCAGTTGCGGAGTCCTCACGTTTTGGATTATCAGCACCTCCTCCAGAGTGTCAAATGAGAACTAGCCCAGTGGAGAACCCATCCCATCTCATGGCTGGGCAGAATAGCCGTTATAAAAATATCGGTCCTGCCCAGGGCTCCATTCCTTTTTCGGATGCTTCCGGTGGAACCATCGCCCGGCTCCCTCCAGGCGATACAGCGCAATATTAGCCACTTCATATGGGCTGGTGGGAGACCTAGAATGGCCAGACGCCTATCTTCTCAACCCCCGCTGAAGGGAGGACTGGCATCCCTGACCTTCAGCAATACTACAGGGCGGCCCAACACCGATACCTGATAGTGGTGCCGGTCAGAGTCCGATAGGAGATGGCTCTTTATGGATCGAGCAATTGCAGGGACTACCCTCGGGAAGATCCCCTTTCTTCAGCAGTGCCATAGACCACGGGGTTTGTACTCCTCCCCCATCACCAGAGCAATCATGAAGGCATGGGACCAAGTGGCCCGCACTAAGGATCTTACAACCTTCCAGTTTCCACTGACCCCCATAGTGGGGAACCCGGAATTCACACCGGGCCTGAGTGAGGGCTCCTACCGGTTCTGGTCTACCCCACAATGTCGCTCCATCGGACACATGCTCAATGAAGAGGGCATAATGTTCTTTGATAGCTTAAGAAAGGCACATTCATTACCTGAGACCGAGATAATGCAATATCTCCAGATACGTCACTGGGTGAAGCACCCAACGACGCGCGAGGGAGCATTTTGACCCATTCTGAAGTTTGAGAGATGGTTATTGACTAAGACAACAGATAAATAATCTCAGACCAGTACGATTTGCTACAAACCGCAGCCCTTCAATCTAAAATCCCGAGCCATGTGAGGTGGGAGACAGAACTGGAGAGACTGTTCACACCAGGAGTAGGAGGCGATCTACTACTGGGCTAGACACACTGCACACAGCACAGCAGGCATGGAGACCACAGTAAAAATGGCCACGTGTTGGTACCTCATGCCAGCTCGGCTCCATAGGAGTGACAGCTCGCATTCACTTTTGTGCTGGAGAGGATGCGGAGACCCAGGTACACTGGCACACCTCCTCTGGGAATGTCCAAAGCTGGCCCCATGCGGGTAGGGTATCCTGGACGAATTAGACCGTCACATGACCACTCAACTCCTGAGATTCCCAGTCTACATTGTTTTGAGCCTTCCGAACCCCTTGGCATTTCCACTCAGATCACTAAAGGGAAGCCACATTAGCCTCGCCCTGCAGAATATTTTGACACACTGGGGTTCTTCACAAGTCCCCACACAGCTGGGCTGGCTACATAGGCTATGGCAGATCCTGGGGATGGAACGACTTACTCTTACTCTTAAGGCACAGGGCCACTTATACAGAGAACTATGGCACCCCTTCCTGACTCCACTTGCTGGGGAATTTCAATAGCTGACCTGCCCAGAAGACGACAGCCCCCAGAGAAACGAGAGGCAGTAGGACACCATTATAGTACTCCACACACACTTCATATTTCACGGGCCATAGGGGCACCTTGTGTGGGGGGAGGGCAGGGGAGGGGTTGAGGGTTGGGGGAGTACTGTCCGATGCCTGTTTCTCTCCCTTTGTTTCCTTTTTTGGAGGGCATAACTCTGCCCTGGTTTATATTGCCTGTTGAAACTCAGTAAAGAAATATGAACCATAAATGCACATCGTGGTGCTGCAGTACAGTCAAAGCATACTAGGGAAACATAATACGAGAGTTGGATCAAAACCTGGACTTTGAGATCTTCATGTCTCCCGTGTTTATTGTACTGGGAATCCCAAATGACATAGATTTACCAAAATCCAAACTTATGTTCTGTGGGTTGGGTTTAGAAATAAGTGCTAAGAGAGACCAAAATGTTGGGATCCCAATTAACCCCTACTAAATTTGACTGGTAAAGTGGAATGCACATGTAATAAAAGCTGAGATGGTGAAATATAAGCACAGAGGTGGCCACTGCAATTTTCCTAAGATATGGGGAGGCTGGTTAAACTATTATGATTTTGCTGGGAAGTTAATCTCACACACTGAGAAAAGGAAACATCAAACGATAGGAAAGAACCTCCGTCTAATCATCCCCCAAAACCCAATGCTGTTGATACTCTGGTAATGAACTAATGAACATAATCTGTGGGGCATAATAAACTGTATATATATATGCCTTATATCTGTTAAATTGAAGCGTGACTCTGCTGAGAAAGTTTGGTGTTAAATTGTTTTAAGATTATGAAATTGAAAAACGTAAATAAAAATATTAAAAGAAAAAAGTGATCTAATGACGAGAGCTGTGGCATCCTCCTGGACATGACCTGTGTTATTTAGATTTGCATGCATTTCTCCTATATTTTTTCTCTAAAAAATACTTCTAGGTCATTACACCATTGTTGAGAATGACTGTGTATGTTTCGGCCTTGGGTTGTCGTAGATAATTTCCTCTCCTGAACAATTGCCTTGTGGGATTCTCAGCGTTTATTTATATGCATGTGAAATCATTTGCCTCTAAGTTGTCTGTACTGTCTATCCACATTCTTGTAAAGACGTTTAGAGCTGGATTCATAGGCACTGCCTCTCAAACCTGAGCACAAACGGGTGCATTGCCATTGGCGTACCAGCTTCACTGACGCATTGTGCATTTCAAAATATTGCTCACAATCAGGAGAGAATCGTGGCTAGCTAGTGATGACATAACATCTACTTAAGTAACTAGAGGGCCGAAATAATGCACTTAACTGGAGACCAGCGGCTCCCAATGTCCCAGCACGACTCCTCTAACCAAGGAAGTTTGCTGAAACTTAAGAATTTTTTATGGAACTGTGCGAAATTCAGCTTGCTGATGGTCCCTGGAGCCCCACTCCCCACGCTGTCGACTCTCGCACAGAAGAATGTGCCGTCCCGAAGTTACGGAGAGCACATTTTAAATACAGAAGTTGTCTGAAGAAACACACTGCCCTTCTGGCTTCACAGAGAGAGGCATGCGGTGTACTACTCCACTTTAGGACCGGCAGGGCACTGCCGAAGCAGCCAGAACGAACTCCCTGAACACATCTAGAGAGTACGACTGCTAAGGTGAAAGCAGTCCTGGGAGCAGGAATATGGTGGCGACCACGACAAGAGTAAGCTAGCCGCAGTCAGCTTCTTACGGCCTCGAGACCCAGGCTCCAGGTGCAGATAGCAGCATAAGCCCAGCATGTTTGCACCCAGTGGCGGCCGGCAGCTTTAGGAGGGAGGGGGGCGGGCGGGGCACACACACTCTCTCTCTATCTCTCTCTCTCTCTCTCTCTCTCTCTCTCTCTCTCTCTCACACACACTCTCTCTCTCTCTCCCTCTCATTCTTTCACACACAGACACGCATGCACGCACGCACATCCATTAAGAACATTCATACAATTCAAACATGCACGCACGCAACAGACATTCATTTTAAAACATCACACACACTCATTCTTTCACACACGCACGCACGAACATCCATGAACAACATTCATACCATTCAAACATGCATGCACGCACCAAACATTCAATTGGAAACATTACACACAAACACACACACTTACCTTCGGCCCCCAGGTCCCCGGAGGGTTGGGACTGTTGCCTTCCCTCATTGGCTGAGAGGGAAGGCAGCAGTCCCAGCCTCGTCACAGAGTGCGATGGGGTCAGTGAGACGACTTCTGACCCCACCCCACTCAGTGACGAAGTGTCACTGATTGACACTCGCCCTGGGCACTTCAGGGCTAAAACTGAAGCGCCCACGGAGAGTGTCAATTGGTGACGCTTTCCTCGTCACCCAGGGGAGGGCCTCGAGGCACCTTTGCTGGGCTGAGGAGGTCCCGCCCCTAGGAGCTGTGATCTCCTCAGCCCAGCAAAGTTCAGCTCAGGCAGCCAGGAGTCTGCGCATATCGTGCATGTCTGCTCCTGGCTGCCTGACCTGAACATGAAGAGTGTCTGTCAGACTGACCTTTGTTCAGCCTGGCAGACACTTTTCATGGGGGGTAAAAGGTGGGGGGGGCGTGGCCCCTCCGCCCTAAAGGACGGGCCGCCACTGTTTGCACCCCCAATCAGAGGTCGTCTGAGGTGAGTTCCGGCTCTCATTGCACTTCACGCATCCTTTGGCTGCAGTGAAGAGGAAGGGGAGTGTTAATGTGAAACCATTTGAGCTCTGAGTGACGCGTGAGAGACTAGCCTTGAAAACAGAGGGCTCTTCCCTGCTCACCAAAACAATGCACATATTCGAAAGGAAGTCCCAGAGTAAACAAACAGAATTGGTGGCGCCCAATATAACTGAGTTAAAAGCACAGAATGGGAAATGGGGCAGCAACAGTGGATTTGGATAAAATGCACACCTTGGGTTGAGCTCCGGACGCCGGAATCACTGAATACCATGGTAACACATTCTCCCCAGTGAATTGCAAATCGACCTGACAGTCATTACATTTCTGGTGGTTCACCACATTGGAAATTAGGGGTGTTTTGAGCTGCCTGGGGGACATCGTTAGGGGTATCATCTAGCTCTGATGGGACCGTCTGTTCCAGGGTCACCTTGCCTGCCCTCACTGCTGAGGCAACTGCCCTGGTGGGACTACCTGTCCCAGGGTGCTCTGCTGCACTCCTCTAATCTGCTACGACACCAGCTGCGTTGAAGGCGGAGGCACTTGGATCATGCTTATACTGCTGCCTCTTCCCCCGCTGCACTCGATGCTCTAGTTGTCAGGGGGCCATCCTGAGGGGTTTATTCTAACCCTGCTGGGACCGTCTGTCCCAGGGTCACCGTGCCTGCCCCCCCCTGCTGAGGCTGCTGTCCTGGTGGGACTACGTGCCCCACGGTGCTTTGATCCACTCCTCAAATCTGCTTCATCGTCTAGCTGGATTGAGGGCAGAGGCACTAGCATCACGCTTATAGCGCTGCCTCTTCCCCCGCTGCATGGGACGCTCTAACTGTCTGGGGGCAATCGCGAGCTGTGTCATCGAACCCTGGTGGGACTACCTGCCCCAGGGTGCCCTGCTCCACTCCTCAAATCTGCTTCATTGACACCAGCTGCGCTGAGGGAGGAGGCGCTTGCTTCAGGCTTAAAGCGCTGCTTCTCCCCCCCACAGAGCGGGCCACACCTGGGCAAAGCCTGGGCCAAGGTCGGGCCCATCCACACATCGCAGCCTGAAGGAGGCTGGGCCCTCTGTCTATCATTTTTTGTTTCCTCACTGTGGATATCGCTATTCTAAGTAACGTACCTATGGTCATAAATGCGACCAGCGCAGAGACATTTGTAATGAAAAAGCGGTAGTTGATTGACCACATAGTGAATTTAACTCTATAAAACTGCTTGGGAGACTCTGTTACATGGTGTTAAATACTTTCCATTGAGGAAGACAAGCAAGAATACATTAGCAAACAGGGGTGGTTTTCTCCCTGCATGTTAAGGCACTAATAGCAGGGCCAAGATATTTGGGATTAAATCAACCAACGTAGTTGACCACGGGTAAACGCAAAGCGACTGAGCTTCCCCAGGCAAGGGGAAAATCCCCAAGAAAATGAGAAGTGCAGGTGAGAATTGTACTGTTGCAGAAATAGATGATCTAATAGAAGGGGTCCAATCCTTGCTGTGTGCTAAGCCCAAATCACAGAAAGCACCTGTCGCTAAAATTACGTCCTTCTATACAAAAAAATAGGATCACAAGGGTCAAATAAGGTCGCCCATCGGATGGGGGATGATGATAGCCAAATAGTCCAACAAGGCCCCAATGCTACATTGAAAAGAGCTAAAGTTACAACTGTTCAGACTTTACGTCAGCCCCCCTAGCCGAAGACAAAGCTCTGGAGAAAGGGGTGCAGAACAGGGGTGTGACATGATCTGTTCCAATAGATACATGGCCTTGGCAGAAAACAAGTTTAATGATACGCCTGATAAAAACTGAATAGACGTTTCCTCCCAAGATGGCCCTGTATTGCAAATGACCCAGGAGGGTAGAACACCATTTCACCAGGAGGAAGATAATTGCCTGAAATCTAAAGCATGGGATAAAGCGGACCTATATGATATAATTGGCACTTTAACGCAAGAGATTGGGGAGTTAAGATGTTTGGTAGAATCTCTGGTGGTACATGTCAAAGGCAGAGAGAAAATGGGAATATATAGACAGGTACACATGAGAGGTGAATCACCCGGCTCTTCACCTCCATCAAATAGACGCCCAACTCCCTCACGAGCCACAGCACTACTCCACCAAAATCACGAGCAGCACAATGCCATCCACACAGCATACTGGAATAGAGAACGGGATAATGACTGTAGTAGTAGGTCTCTTGGCCGCAATAAGCCACAGGCAGGAACACTCCTCCAGGAAGTTCGTAGAATCCCTCAGGAAGGCCATTATAGAGCTTGCCCATCAATGATAGAAGCAAGGTGTGCAACCAAACCACATATTATGCCCCAATACAAGAGGATTAGCCACTTTGGAAGTACGCTATATCCCGAGGGAAGCCCAAGGCACCCCAGGGAATATATATATAGTTTATTCAACAAATTTGTTGAAATTGCACCAGTCATGTGGGGAAGATGGGAACTCCCTTAAAAACAAACTTATCCATTGGATTAGGCAGAAGTGCCGATGTTTGTCATTCATTCTTTCAGATATTGTGAGAGCAAAAAGACTGTCGGAAGGGAAGTGGAGCCATGATATTCTTGCATTAACAGTAAAGGATAAGAGGCTAATAGATGGCCTCATTACTATGGAGTTGCGATCTAGTACATCTCCCAACTGCACCATGAGGTTTATACTGCACAACCCTTCATCTCCCGACCCCTAGCACTGAAGAATAGCCAAAGAGGGGTGGGTTAGGTGAAACCCCAGGTGAGAATAACCAGCTGAGTTTGTGGTCAGGGAGGGAAGAGAGGCCAATATTTGGTAACAATGGTCTTGCAACATCTCAGGGAATCCCAATAAGCTCCGCGACACCACTAGTTGGGGACACGGTCTCCCTGATTTCATGGAATGTGGCGGGTTTAAGGAGCAAACTATCTGACCCTGATTGGCATGAGTATGTTGACCAATTCCATTTCTGCCTTCTACAGGAAACGTGGCTAATGGATCCACCACACAAGTTGGGCTGTAAAACTTATTTTGTGATGGCAATCCCAGTATCAAGTGGAAGACCTTCTGGGGGTTTGGTCTTATGGGTGAAAATCTCCCTAAATGTTGAGATGAACATGCACGATATAGTCACTCCCGATATTTGGGGATGTCCTTGAGAGTCAAAAATAAGATTCTATTCCACCTTATTAACGTCTATATAAGACCAAGGAGACTAAGGGCCTTATTATGAACACGGCGGTCCAGACCGCTATGTCGGCGGTGGTGGAAAACACTGCCACCTGCATGGCGGTCTGGACTGACATGGGAAGGCCGCCACAGCCAGGCAGCCTGTCGATGGTGGATTTCTCTATCGGACAGGGCAGCGCTTCTTGCAGCGCTGTCTTCTGGATAAAGAACCCGTTTTTCTCCTGCCTTTCTCTGGCGGTTAACCCTGCCAGAGAAGGCTGGTGGAATGGGTGCTCCGGGGCCCCCGTGCACAGCCCCGTCACGCAGGTCACTACCTGATTTACGGGCAGTGAACTGCGCGACTGGTGCTGCTGCACCTGCCGCACTGCGGCTTTGACGACGGCTCCATGCGGAGCCATCGGCAATGTTCTGGCACAGCATTTCGCTGGGGGGCTGGCGGAAACACTGTTTCCGCCTGCCAACCTAGTGAAATGTTGATTATACAGCTGGCGGGGTCCTCAACAGGCTGGCAGTCTGTGTTCAGACCGCCAGTATGAATTCCGCATAATGAGGGCCTAAATCTGGAGTCATATTCAATAGGAATCCTAGATGATATGTTAAAAGATATTCCCCGAATTAAACGATACTAAGAGGGGGAGATTTTAATTGCAACTATGAACCCATAATTGGCCTTGAGCATTTGGTAAAGGATGAAGACACGGTAAGAGGTCCATGGAAGTGCTAGTTTCCTGCACGACTGCAGCTTTGCAACTTATGAACTTTACTGTGAAACATAAATTAAAGGCCTGCAATGTTAGAAGTGGCCAGGGTGGTTCCAACTTGGATACATTCCAAAGAGGCAGGATCCGCTCAAGACTCAATTATATTATGCACAGCCTAACAACATGGGACAGGACAGTAACATCCAAAATAGATAATGGAAGCAAAAGTGATCTTTTCCCATTACGTATAGAGCTGAGGGGGTGTCTTTCAGAGCTAAGCTGCATGGGAAAGGATAGAGTAGGACCCCAAACTACTGTTAGTAACAATCGTAGGTCAGTAAAATGGCCTTCGGTATTGGGAGACATGGCAAGCATATGTAATACGTTTGCAAACCCATTGAATCCATACATCAATAGAAGACCCATTGAAATACCTATTCTAGATATCCATCAATCTTTGGTTATAGCATTGAGATCCTACTTCACCAAAACAACATGACAAATGCCAGGCCGGGATGAAAATAGCCCTAGGCAGCTTAATTCCTGGTATATGAGATAGTAGTACAGGAGGCAAGGGCCAACTATAAAAGAAATCCTGGCCAATGCAGAGAAAAACTGGGATGATCAGAATTGGGCTGATAGCCTCTGTGCAGCTAGATGTAAAGATACAGTAACCTTTTGGAGGCTAATTGCTCATGGAAGTAAAGAGGGTATAACGAACACTGAGCACTGCATAGATCCTGGTACATAGATCAGCCATTTTACTGATCTCTATTCCGAACCACTGGGGCATTCTCAACGTTCCCTTTCTGCCAGGGAACAATCAAACTTGACTACAACAGTAATCTGCTTTAGCCTGAGAGAAATGGTGGCGGCCATAGAGTCCATTAAACTAGGTAAAGTCCTGGGCCTGGATAAGATCCCTGGAGACCTATTCAGACATAGTACTGATATATGGGCTCCATACATAATTCTAATTAGCAAAGCAATAGCATCTGGTGACCCTGTCCCTGAGATGTGGAAAGGAGCGGAAATCATCCGGATCTATAAAAAAAAGTCCTAGACAGCAGCCTGGGGAACTATAGGCCGATTAGGCTGATTGATGAGCTGCAAAAAATACAAGTCAGATAGCTGCTAAATAGAATAACTGACTGGATGGAAGAGGGTAATATTCTAACATCTTGTCAAGCAGGCTTCAGGCCAGAAACTAACACGATCGACCAGGTCTTCAGGCTCCTATGTATCATGTGGAGATACATCAAACTGAAGAGAAGCCATCTTTAAATTACGTACATAGATTACGTGCTGCCTTTGATGTGGTCCCCAGAGGCACTCTGTGGGACACTAAATGAAACAGGGTATCCCGAAAAACCTTACTTCAGATAATTAGGTTGCATGAGAACAACTATGCAATGGTTCGGTGGGGTCTGAACAGTGAGCTAACAGATGCTATCCCCATCAATAGGGGAGTGAGACAGGGGTGCGTATTCGCACCAACCTTATTCTACATTAATGATGTAGGCAACCATCTTAAGCAGGGTGTCCATGACTCTCCAAGATTAAGCGGGGCTTTGTCCCCGCACTTTTCTTTGCAGACAATATCATTCTGATGTCCCAAACTCCAATGAGCCTACAGGCCCTATTAGAGAAATTCGACAAATATTGTATGACAAAAGGGTTAGAAATTAACATTGAAAAAACAAAATATTTAATGCTTAGACCTCATAGAAGGCTCAAGAGGAACATTTCGATCCTGGGGCAAAAGCCTGAATGTGTGAAAAACTTCTATTATCTAGGAGTCATACTGGATTCTAAGCTTTCATAGGCTCTGCATGTGGACAGAGCAAAAGTGTCACTTGTTCATAACTCCACAACGATTAGTAATAAACATCAGAACACAGGAGTAAAGGTAATATTCTCCTTGCTTGAGGTTTATAGACATAAGGCTCAGGCCACCACACTCTACGGGGCAGAGCTATGGGGACGAACTAATTTGAAACAACTAGCACTGCAAGAAAATAATCGTATAAGAGGTTGATTTATTAGGATTACCTGCTTCAACACCTTTGAACCCAATATTCCTCGATTTGAACATAAAGCAAATTGGCCATTTAGCAGTTTTTAAGCCAGTGATCTATTGGTGCAGATTGTGGACAAAACAAGATTTAGTCCATTACAGGGAAGCACTAATCGAACTATTGGATCTAGGTAGATCTGTAACCTTTCCCTGGCTTCGCCATGTTAGGACTTGGTTTTCAAACTTGGCCTTAAATCTTTTGGGGAGGAACCCCATATTTTCAAATGGCCACTTGAAACAAGTGTATTGGGATCATCTTTTTAACAATTTGTATCAAAATCCTGTACTTGGAAAACTGATCATCCAATGTTTAAATATTAAACTAAATCCCAGCTTCGAAGAGTGGCTAAACATAATTCAAACAAGGCGTGCAAAAACACTCTACATAAAATTTTGATACAATACCCTTTAAGTTAGGGCATTTACTGCCAAATTGGATCAGCAGCAGAGAAACAACAGAGATGACCTAACCTACAGCTTATGCAACATGGGTAGTATTGAAACTACAGAGCATGTGCTTCTCTTTTGCAAAGCTTATGAGAAACCTAGAAGGAAATGGATCCGCCCAATCTGTAGTAACCTAGAAATTAGGAAGTACAAGGAAGTTTTAAGAATCTTAGGGGCTAACATAATTTCCTGTATTGTATTTGGAATAAGTAGCTCTTTATTAACAGTAGCATATGCTAGAGACAAAGCGGCCTTGAGCCTTTAGAATACTGCAAGCTATACTATTTCCAACGTTATTAACCTGTCCCATTGGCAAATTTCGGATAAGGCCATAGCATGCTCCTAAAAAGCATGCTGGATTATTAGATATATCGAGAAGAAATTATTACAACAAGTACCCCATCTAGTCTGATCATAACTAAGCACATTCCCGCATGAATAATAATTCTGTGATTGATCACAAAGAAGTACATTTTGTTGCTGCTAATGAGTGGTGAATCAGTCATGGGTTGTGAATACTGAATCTAGATTTTAACTGATGTGATTTAGACCTAGCACTTGCACTTTATGGCAGCTTTCTTTTTAAGGTTGTTACATTTGTGTCCACCCTTATGTACCTTAGAATTTAGATTTTATAAAGAATGTTTATAGTACTTCCAAAACTTAGACTTGGAAAACTGATATGCATTATACATTATGTATGTCAATCCTTTTAGGCACTGTGTGTAGCTGAAATATAATTATTTTGTACTATTTACCTTATGCGGTGTTTTTATGGATCTTTATAAGCATGTTTTGTATTGTTGATTTATTATGGCATTATCCTTTTATGGCTTTAAGCCGAATAAAGGTCTTTGATAGTTGAAAAAAAAAAGCAATAAACAAATTAAACATTGAAAGCCACCTTTCCAAGATGGCGACTGCTGTTGGAAATGGAGCCAGAGAACTCAAGAAATAAGCGTATTACGCGCTACAAGGAAAATAAATGCAAAGTAGCACGTTGTCCGGTATCACGGAAGAGAGTGGTAATGTTTGAGACAGCCAAGTAGGTTAAATCATCCTCAGCAGCACTCATAAGCCTCCTTTTTTTATATGGGCTTTTTTGGAAACAGTGGACAGCCTAATATGTAATCTGTATAAAACCATCATATTGAAGCTAGTTTGAAACGTGTAAAAGGCTTTTCTTGAAGGATGATGGTAACACTTAGTAAATTTTGTATAAAATTATTAAGTTGCTGTCTTTAACAGGAAGCATGTTTATCTTGGCTTTGTCAAAGTAGAATGCTACTTGCAGAACATCATGAACTCCTTCCACTCTGGGGCACCCACGGACCTCCTGCACCCATCACTTCTCCAATCTTCGGAGCAAGAAGATCACCACCAAACTCACCTCTATCCTTAATGTATCCATAACCACTGCCACCTTCTCAGACCAGTGGAAACACACAGAGGTCAGATCCCTCCTCAAGAAACCCTCCGCCAATCCCAGCACTCTTAAAAACTACTGCCCCATCTCACTGCTCCCCTTCTCTGCCAAAGTCCTCAAAAAGGCTATCAACCAACAACTCACCGAACACCTGGAGATCAACGATCTGCTGGACACCTCCCAGACTAGCTTCCGCACCCACCACAGCACTGAGACAGCCCTCATCTCTGCCACCGGTGACATCAGAAGCCTCCTCGACCGGGGAGACACAGCGGCCCTGATCCTTCTTGACCTGTCCAACAACATTCAACACTGTTTCCCACTACACACTCATCAAGAGACGCCACATTGGGATCCAGGGTGATGCCCTCAAATGGATTGCATCCTTCCTCACAGGGCAAATCTAGAGAATCTGCCGACCACCCTTCACGTCGGAACCCAAAAGCTTCATGTGCAGAGATGCACAAGGGTCATCCCTGAGCCCCACCCTGTTCAACACATATATGACTCCCCTAGCCAACATGGTCAGAACCTCTGGCCTCAACATAATTCCTACACAGGTGACACCCAGCTCATCCTCTAGCTTTCAGAAGACCCCTACACCTCCAGGACCAACTTCCACAACTGCATGATGAGAGTCGCAAAATTTACCACGGCAACATGCTCTATGCAGGAATCACCACCCCACTCCTGAAGAGATTCCATATGATACAGAACTCAACTGCCAGACTCATCCTCAACCTTCCCAAACAGACCCACACCCCCCTCTCTCCAACCGCCTCAGGAACCTCCACTGGCTCTCTGTCCAGAAAAGATGCCAATTCAAGATGCTGATACATGCCTACAAGGTCCTCCTTGACCAAGGGCCAACATGCATCAACCACCGCCTGAACTCCTACCAACCCTCCAGACATCTACACTGCGGCTCCCTCGCCTTCACTGACACTCCCCGCTTCGGTCAAAGCCACAGCAGAGGACGTGTCTTCTCCTACCTCGCCGCCAAGTCTTGGAATGACCTCCCAACAGCATCATCTCTCACAGAATTCAAAAAAGGACTCGAGACCTCGCTCATTGATCGCACCAGGATCTTAGTGCCTGGATACCCTTGCAGGTGATTAGCCACGCTCTACAAACACTGATTGATTGATGGATGTGTAACTGTTCTGTAGTAAATTAAGACCTGGTAATAGCTCGGTGGCCCAACACACGTGATGGAGCTACTTGGGGTGTAACCTGAAGGTCATCCATTCAGATCGTAGTATTCTGCCTTTTGATTTTCTAAGATATTGTGTATTATTGGCTAATACTACTATTTTGTCAAATAATTCTATTTGTTTTATGTGCTGTGTGTGATATAGTCCTTGTCAAATGCCTTATGTCAAAACCAATTTATCTTTGAAAAATGGGAACTAAATATTACTGTAGACAATTTATTAAGATACACTTTGAACAAGGCAGTTAAGTAAGTGAAAACTTTATTTAGTAGGTGATTTCTCCTTAGTCTTGCTTTGCTGAAATAGGTTTTCATGGGCATATTAGTTCTAGGGCAATGGTTCCCAACCTGCGGTTCAGGGACCCACGGGGGTCTGCGAAGCCTCCTCAAGGGGTCCGCGACTGCTTAGAATATTAAATAATATTAACAGATTAGGTCCCCAGCTTTCAGTAATGACTTAGTGGTGAGTCCTGCATTCCAATAATGATCCAGTGAGGGTCCCCGGGTTCCAGTAATGATAAAATGGGGGTCCACTGAAGTTCAAACGTGAGAACCACTGTTCTAAGGTGTTGGCCATGCCCATGCTTAGTAAATGCGAGCATTTTATTTTTTAAAGATTTGAAAAGTTTCTACATTTAGCATAAGAGCAGAAGAAGTGATGCAGTTTATTAGTCTATGAAATGTTTTGCGTTGTACCTTTGTCTCCAAACATCGTTTGAGATACTGATCCTGATAAATATCTGTGAAATGTAATGTTACTACATTTTCCTGACTGTAGGGAAACAGAGATGAAAATCAGACTGTGAACTACCAAATGGCTCAGCAGGATGCACAGCGCCTTTACCAAGCGGGCGAGGGAAAACTTGGCACAGACGAGTCCTCTTTTAACTTGGTCCTCGCAAGCCGAAGCTTTCCTCATCTAAAGGCTGTCGTGGAAGCTTACTTCAAGGTACACATGTGTTCAGCTCCACTTCTTTACCCTTATTTGCAATCTTTTCACCTTGATGTTTAATATTATTGCATGAAAAATTTTGCAACTAAATTGCCATGTTTTATACCCATTTAAAATCTCAAGCTGAAAACACTGTCAATTCCAACTTGGGCTCCTCGGTGCTGAAAGAATTGGCTTTGGGAACAGTAACTTTTCTCCCTGGTTATGCTTCTACAAGAGCACTTCTTTAACACCGCTTAAACAGATAAGGGGCATTTCTTCAACTGTTTGCATGAAAGAACTCTTGCTTTAACCCTTCATATGTTCTGTTATAAAATGTATAGGACATAATTTAACCTCTACATTCCGGCTCCAAGTTCAAGAATCATTCAAAGGAGCTATGAAGTCAAAACAGAAGAGCGGGAGTTTGTTATGGAATTTCATGGGTCCTTCCAATTGTTCAGAATGTAAAAAGCACTAATCTCCAGAGTGAGGAAGCAGACACAAGAAACCTGCATCCGCCTGTTCTAAATCTTTTATCCTTAGGTATATGAGAGGGTAAGGATGTCCAGTTATGGATAGAAAGAAATGTTTGGCTTGACTTCAACTGGCAGAAACAGTGGCCAGCATGCTTTCAACTATATGTGCCGGAAACAGGGCATTGCAATGCACTATTAGGACTATAGGCAACTGCAGTGTGCTGAGAATTTGGCGAAATGTGTCCCTGAGGTTTCTGCCAGTACACACCAACCAGCAGCTGCATTTTGCACCACGTGTAACAGCTGGAACAAATATCTGGGGCTATTGAGGTAAAGCCTATCCATATAAGGTACTGAAAGTAACAATAGCTTCTATGATTGGCACCTTCTTAGGTAGAATGAGAAACTGCATCACGTTACATACTATTTGGAAACAGATGCCAATTTGGCGGTCATCTGTTGAGCCCAAGATAATTATTTTTGACCTGTGGTACAGAAGCAGAGCATATGCCTATTTTGATGGTACACCTTAAGCATTTAACTTTAACCAGGTGCCCGCATTATTTTGTTTATTGTTTTCTAAATTACTTTAATTTAGAGAATCTATAAATAAATTAGTGTGTATCAATAACTTCAGTCAGCAAATGGGTCTGTACAATGACTGAGGAATATAAAGTGCATCAGTGAAATGGGTTAGAGGTGTGTTCAGACCCGCTGCCCCATTGTGTTATTAAAGAAGTGTGACTGACCAGTCTTTGTAAGGTCTTCTCTATGTTTTGGGATTCAATTGATGTAAACCTTTCTGAAGAGACAAAGCTAATTTTCCATCTGAACTTTACTTTTGGGCTGGTGGTACTGGTCGTTCTCACATTGCAAGTAAGCCTCTGTCATCTGTTCAATACCAGATGAAATCAGTATTGGTGCCTATTTCTAAAAAAATGTGAGGGCCACCTCAATAATCCTCGAAATTCCTTTACAGTAAATCTCTGCTTGGCTTATTACACAACCACAGGCATCAAGAAAATAATTTAAAGTTCACCTCAGAATAGGTATGCCATTTTCCAACAATATTAGGATCCCCAGAAATCTTGAACAGAAATCACACACTGTAATGTTTCAAGAATTGGCAACAATCAAAATATATATATGTTCGGTGACGTGCAGCTGCAGATATACACATGCTGTGCATTATCCTGCCATCTAGTGTTGGGCTCGGAGTGTTACAAGTTGTTTTTCATACATCTATTTCCACAGAATATGTCTAAGTAATGGCTGAAAGGGCATAGGTAACCAAGTAGAGAACACTACCAACAACTCCAGGGAAGAATGTCAAATAGTGTAACAGCAGTAACCAGAAAGTTAGAGCATACCAAGCACTCATTGATTTCTTGAAATCTCTCTTAATTTAGCTCCAAGACATATAGAAGTATAAGAAGAGTCTGACACTTAGGAACACTCTAATTTTGACAAGAATTGCAAAACCCAAACACCCAACTGCCTGCAAAAAAAAAGGAATGTAGGAAAGACACAGTGGTGATCCTGTTTTAACGTAATTATCAAGGAAAAATCTGCTGAAAAGTTACATTGGAAAACCTTACTTAGGAATTATCAGACAATAATAATAGCCAAGAATTTGTTAGTGATGGCACAAGGAACTAATAGTTGCTCCTAGTTAGACAACAGGAAATGATTGACTATATCCAGTTGATTCTTTTTAGACCTAGAGAATAGAAAAAATAATGCCTTGGAGCAACTAATCACCTATATCAGTGTGGAGTAAGAACAATGCAAATTGCCTTACATTTTAAAGGCTATGCCCTATAAGAGCTGTTTAGAGAAACGTAATATAGTTTTAATTGAGTTATCCCAGATAAACCTGAATTAAAATTGGGAAATGTTTTAAAGAATATTTAGTCATCAGGACTAAGCCATGCTCTCCTGTAATGTTTCAAGAATTGGCAACAATCAATATATATATTTGTCGGTGACATGTGTAGCTGCATATATACACATGCTGTACATTATCCTGCCATCTAGTGTTGGGCTCGGAGTGTTACAAGTTGTTTTTCTTCAAAAGAAGTCTTTTCAAGTCACAAGACCGAGGGACTCCTCCCTTTCGGCTCCCTTGCGCATGGGCGTCGACTCCATCTTAGATTGTTTTCTTTCCGCCATCGGGTTCGGACGTGTTCCTGATCGCTCCATATTTCGAATCCATATTTCGAATCGGGAAAGTTAGCTAAATATCGAAAATTAGACGGTATTGTTCTCGTTCGGTACCGGTTTAGTGCTTTTGTATCGGCACCGATCGCAGAAGCGCTCCGACGGCCCTTCGGGGCTTCCGTTCTTCAGCGGGGCCTGGTAGGCCCGACCACATCCATCGTCAAAGACTAATGGACCGGACCCCCTTTCGCTTCTGTCCGAAGTGCCAATCAAAGTATCCTTATACAGACCAACACTTGGTCTGTGTAAGGAAATGCCTCCTTGGCATGGTTGCCCCCTGACTTTTTGCCTTTGCTGATGCTATGTTTACAATTGAAAGTGTGCTGAGGCCTGCTAACCAGGCCCCAGCACCAGTGTTCTTTCCCTAACCTGTACTTTTGTATCCACAATTGGCAGACCCTGGCATCCAGATAAGTCCCTTGTAACTGGTACTTCTAGTACCAAGGGCCCTGATGCCAAGGAAGGTCTCTAAGGGCTGCAGCATGTCTTATGCCACCCTGGAGACCTCTCACTCAGCACAGACCCACTGCTTGCCAGCTTGTGTGTGCTAGTGAGGACAAAACGAGTAAGTCGACATGGCACTCCCCTCAGGGTGCCATGCCAGCCTCTCACTGCCTATGCAGTATAGGTAAGACACCCCTCTAGCAGGCCTTACAGCCCTAAGGCAGGGTGCACTATACCATAGGTGAGGGTACCAGTGCATGAGCATGGTACCCCTACAGTGTCTAAACAAAACCTTAGACATTGTAAGTGCAGGGTAGCCATAAGAGTATATGGTCTGGGAGTTTGTCAAACACGAACTCCACAGCACCATAATGGCTACACTGAAAACTGGGAAGTTTGGTATCAAACTTCTCAGCACAATAAATGCACACTGATGCCAGTGTACATTTTATTGCAAAATACACCCCAGAGGGCACCTTAGAGGTGCCCCCTGAAACTTAACCGACTGTCTGTGTAGGCTGACTAGTTCCAGCAGCCTGCCACACCAGAGACATGTTGCTGGCCCCATGGGGAGAGTGCCTTTGTCACTCTGAGGCCAGTAACAAAGCCTGCACTGGGTGGAGATGCTAACACCTCCCCCAGGCAGGAGCTGTGACACCTGGCGGTGAGCCTCAAAGGCTCACCCCTTTGTCACAGCCCAGCAGGGCACTCCAGCTTAGTGGAGTTGCCCGCCCCCTCCGGCCACGGCCCCCACTTTTGGCGGCAAGGCTGGAGGGAACAAAGAAAGCAACAAGGAGGAGTCACTGGCCAGTCAGGACAGCCCCTAAGGTGTCCTGAGCTGAGGTGACTCTAACTTTTAGAAATCCTCCATCTTGCAGATGGAGGATTCCCCCAATAGGATTAGGGATGTGACCCCCTCCCCTTGGGAGGAGGCACAAAGAGGGTGTACCCACCCTCAGGGCTAGTAGCCATTGGCTACTAACCCCCAGACCTAAACACGCCCTTAAATTTAGTATTTAAGGGCTACCCTGAACCCTAGAAAATTAGATTCCTGCAAACTACAAGAAGGACTGCCTAGCTGAAAACCCCTGCAGAGGAAGACCAGAAGACGACAACTGCCTTGGCTCCAGAAACTCACCGGCCTGTCTCCTGCCTTCCAAAGAACTCTGCTCCAGCGACGCCTTCCAAGGGACCAGCGACCTCTGAATCCTCTGAGGACTGCCCTGCTTCGAAAAAGACAAGAAACTCCCGAGGACAGCGGACCTGCTCCAAAAAGACTGCAACTTTGTTTCGAGGAGCAGCTTTAAAGACCCTGCAATCTCCCCGCAAGAAGCGTGAGACTTGCAACACTGCACCCGGCGACCCCGACTCGGCTGGTGGAGAACCAACACCTCAGGGAGGACCCCCGGACTACTCTCCGACTGTGAGTACCAAAACCTGTCCCCCCTGAGCCCCCACAGCGCCGCCTGCAGAGGGAATCCCGAGGCTTCCCCTGACCGCGACTCTCTGAAACCTAAGTCCCGACGCCTGGAAAAGACCCTGCACCCGCAGCCCCCAGGACCTGAAGGACCGGACTTTCACTGGAGAAGTGACCCCCAGGAGTCCCTCTCCCTTGCCCAAGTGGAGGTTTCCCCGAGGAAGCCCCCCCTTGCCTGCCTGCAGCGCTGAAGAGATCCGTTGATCTCTCATAGACTAACATTACGAACCCGACGCTTGTTTCTACACTGCACCCGGCCGCCCCCGCGCTGCTGAGGGTGAAATTTCTGTGTGGGCTTGTGTCCCCCCCGGTGCCCTACAAAACCCCCCTGGTCTGCCCTCCGAAGACGCGGGTACTTACCTGCAAGCAGACCGGAACCGGGGCACCCCCTTCTCTCCATTCTAGCCTATGCGTTTTGGGCACCACTTTGAACTCTGCACCTGACCGGCCCTGGGCTGCTGGTGTGGTGACTTTGGGGTTGCTCTGAACCCCCAACGGTGGGCTACCTTGGACCAAGAACTGAACCCTGTAAGTGTCTTACTTACCTGGTAAAACTAACAAAAACTTACCTCCCCCAGGAACTGTGAAAATTGCACTGTGTCCACTTTTAAAGTAGCTATTTGTGAATAACTTGAAAAGTATACATGCAATTGAAATGATTCAAAGTTCCTAATGTACTTACCTTCAATACCTTTCAAACAAGATATTACATGTTAAATTTGAACCTGTGGTTCTTAAAATAAACTAAGAAAAGATATTTTTCTATAACAAAACCTATTGGCTGGATTTGTCTCTGAGTGTGTGTACCTCATTTATTGTCTATGTGTATGTACAACAAATGCTTAACACTACTCCTTGGATAAGCCTACTGCTCGACCACACTACCACGAAATAGAGCATTTGTATTATCTCTTTTTACCACTATTTTACCTCTAAGGGGAACCCTTGGACTCTGTGCATGCTATTCCTTACTTTGAAATAGCACATACAGAGCCAACTTCCTACAGTCTGTAATCTGTGTTCATCACCAGAACACAGGGAGGATACTTGTGAGGCTTGTCGAGCGTTTCGATCTAAAAAGACCCTACGTGATCCACGAGCGAGAAGACTGAAACTGGCGTCGACACAGAGAGAACAACTCGACGTCGAGGAGAAGGAAAGAATTTCCATCCAGGGGACGGACTCTGACGAATCCGAAAGTGAGCGACCCACGACAATGCAAAAAACAGTGAGTAAAACTGCCCCGTCCAAAACTCACACAAAGGTCGTTAAGGCCAAGGGGACACCACTGCCAGCAGGCCATGGCTTAACCCATCGAAAAGAAGGTGACCAAATATCGGCACCGAAAAAGGCCAAAGATTTGCCGAAGACTTCCGACTCCGGTCGAGATTCCGGCACCGACCGATCTTGACACCGAGAGTTCGACTCACCCAAGGTGAGAAAAATAACGTTGGAACCGAAAAAGACTTTATCGGAAACATCGGTACCGAAAAAAGCGGCTTTGGAGCCGAAAAGAAGCTCTTACACAGAAGAGCAAGGACTTTCCAGCCAAATGCATGAAAAACACAGATTTGAGCAGGAAATAAGTATGGATGAACCAGACCATACGCAAAGGAGGTTGCATATCCAGAAAGAGACTGGAAAAATACAAACTCTTCCTCCAATTAAAACCAAAAGAAAACTGGCATTTCAGGAGACAGAAATGCAGCCGAAGGTGAAGGTGGCCAGAGAAAAAACCCCACCACCAACCTTCCCCACTACACTCACCACAGCTGTCTCTGGTGGGAACACCTCCAATGCAGTCACCTACACATACAGGCATGACACAGGATGATCCTGATGCATGGGACTTATATGATGCACCAGTATCAGATAACAGTCCAGATTGTTACCCAACAAACCCTTCACCTCCAGAGGACAGTACTGCATATACGCAGGTAGTATCAAGGGCAGCTACGTTCCACAATGTAGCAATGCATTCTGAGCCAATAGAGGATGATTTCCTGTTCAACACCTTGGCATCCACCCACGCTTCCTACCAGAGTCTGCCAATGCTCCCGGGTATGCTCAAACATGCAAAACAGGTATTCCAGGAGCCAGTTAAAGGAAGGGCTATCACGCCTAGGGTGGAGAAGAAGTACAAGCCTCCCCTAACGGATCCTGTGTTTATAACACAGCAACTTACACCAGACTCGGTGGTTGTAGGAGCAGCAAGAAAGAGGGCAAACTCTCAATCGTCGGGAGACGCTCCACCGCCTGACAAAGAGAGTAGGAAGTTTGACGCAGCGGGCAAACGAGTGGCAGCACAGGCAGCCAATCAATGGCGGATTGCTAATTCACCAGCCCTACTTGCTCGAAACGATTGGGCACACTGGGACGAGATGCAACACATTATACAACACTTGCCCAAAGAACACCAGAAACGTGCCCAGCAGGTTGTGGAAGAAGAACAAGCAATATCCAACAACCAAATAAGGTGTGCATTAGACTCGGCAGACACAGCAGCACGAACGGTCAACACTGCGGTAACCATTCGCAGGCATGCATGGTTAAGAAGCTCTGGATTCAAGCCAGAAATCCAACAAGCAGTGTTGAACATGCCTTTTAACCAAGAACAATTGTTTGGGCCGGAAGTGGACACAGCAATTGAAAAATTAAAGAAAGACACGGACACAGCCAAAGCCATGGGCGCGCTCTACTCCCCACAGGGCAGAGGCACATTTGGAAAGCCACAATTTAGAGGGGGGTTTCGAATGCAAACACCGGAGCCTTTCCCCTCGCAAACCAGACCCACCTATCAGGCACAATACCAGAGGGGAGGGTTTTGTGGCTCGTATATAGGAGGACAATTCCCAAGAGGAAGGGGAAAGTTCCAGACACCTAAAACAAGCCAAACCAAACAGTGACTCCAATGTCACAAAACCCCAACACTTAACACCAGTGGGGGGGAGACTTACTGTATACTATCAGAACTGGACACACATTACCACGGACGTATGGGTCCTAGCCATTATCCAACATGGGATTGCATAGATTTCACAAATTTCCTGCCAGATGTGCCCCCAAGGGCACACAATATGTCCAAACAACACTTAGACCTATTACAAATAGAGGTCCAAGCACTATTACAAAAACAAGCAATAGAGTTAGTACCCAACCATCAGAAAGGAACAGGCGTCTACTCACTATATTTCCTAATTCCAAAGAAGGACAAAACGTTAAGACCTATCTTAGACCTCAGAACACTGAATCTCTTCATCAAGTCAGACCACTTCCACATGGTAACACTTCAAGTCGTGGTTCCCTTACTAAAAAAGGAGGACTACATGTCAACATTGGATCTCAAGGATGCGTACTTTCACATACCCAACCATCCTTCCCACAGAAAATACTTAAGGTTTGTGATACACAGCGTACACTATCAATTCAAAGTATTACCATTCGGGATAACAACAGCCCCAAGGGTATTCACAAAATGCCTTGCAGTAGTAGCCGCTCACTTAAGGAGACAGCACATGCACATATTCCCATACTTAGACGACTGGCGAATAAAAACCAACACTCAACAACAGTGTCTTCTTCACACGCAATATGTTACAGAAACTCTACACAAACTAGGGTTCGCTATATATTACCAGAAATCACATCTGCAGCCATCCCAAATACAACAATACTTGGGAGCAACACTCAACACACAAAAAGCAATTGCCACTCCAAGTCCACAAAGGGTCCAAGCGTTCCAAAATATAACATCAAGCATACAGTCAAACCAACACTACCTAGTAAGGTTTGTAATGAAACTTCTAGGCATGATGTCTTCATGCATAGCCATTGTCCAAAATGCAAGATTACACATGTGGCCCTTACAACAGTGCCTAGCAAAACAATGGACACAAGCACAGGGTCAGCTTCAAGATCTAGTGTTGATAGACCGCCAGACACACTTCTCGCTTCAATGGTGGAACCCTATAAATTTAAACCAACGGCGGCCATTCCAAGACCCAGTGCCTCAAGATGTGATCACAACAGATGCTTCCATGATGGGGAGGGGAGCACACCTCAAAAATGCACAGCATAGAGGGTCAATGGGACACTCGGCAAAAACAACTTCACATAAATCATTTGGAACTGCTGGCAGTGTTTCTAGCATTAAAAGCATTTCAACCACTAGTAGCCCACAAACACATTCTTGTCAAACTGACAACATGACAACAATGTATTATCTCAACAAACAAGGAGGGACACACTCGTCACAACTGTGTCTCTTAGCACAAAAAATTTGGCATTGGCCAATTCACAATCACATTCACCTAATAGCACAATACATCCCAGGCATTCAGAACCAGTTAGCCGACAATCTCAGTCGAGATCACCAGCAAACTCACGAATGGGAAATTCATCCCCAGATCCTACAGGATCAGTTCCTACGCTGGGGAACACCAAAAATAGACCTATTCGCAACAAAAGAAAACGCAAAATGCCAAAACTTCGCATCCAGGTACCCACACCCTCAATCCAAGGGCAATGCATTATGGATCAGTTGGTCAGGGATATTTTCTTACGCTTTTCCCCCCTCTCCCACTCATTCCTTATCTGGTCAACAAACTAAGTCAAAACAGACTCAAACTAATACTCATAGCACCAACCTGGGCTCGCCAACCGTGGTACACAACACTGCTGGACTTATCAGTAGTACCTCACATCAAATTACCAAACAGACCAGATCTGTTAACACAACACAAACAACAGATCAGACACCCGAATCCAGCATCGCTCAATCTAGCAATCTGGCTCCTGAAGTTTTAGAATATGGACATTTAGACCTTACACAAGAATGTATGGAGGTCATTAAACCAGCTAGAAAACCTACTACAAGATATTGTTACTCAAACAAATGGAAAAGATTTGTTTACTACTGCCACACTAATCAGATTCAACCACTACATGCTTCCACAAAGGACATTGTAAGCTACTTATTACACTTACAAAAGTCTAAGCTAGCATTCTCTTCCATTAAAATACATCTCACTGTAATATCTGCCTATCTGCAGATTACACATACAACCTCGCTTTTTAGAATCCCAGTCATCAAAGTATTTATGGAGGGACTAAAAAGAATCATACCCCCAAGGACACCACCAGTACCTTCGTGGAACCTTAATATTGTATTAACACGACTCATCGGACCACCATTCGAACCCATGCACTCTTGTGAGATGCAATACTTAACTTGGAAAGTAGCCTTTCTAATAGCTATCACATCACTTAGAAGAGTAAGTGAGATACAAGCATTCACTATACAAGAACCCTTTATACAAATACATAAACATAAAGTGGTTCTCCGTACAAATCCCAAATTCCTACCAAAGGTCATATCGCCATTCCACCTAAACCAAACAGTGGAACTCCCAGTCTTCTTTCCACAACCAGGTTCAGTAGCCAAAATAGCCTTACATACATTAGACATAAAGAGAGCACTAATGTATTACATTGACGGAACAAAACAATTTCGTAAAACAAAACAATTGTTCGTAGCCTTCCAAAAACCTAATGCAGGTAATCCTATATCCAAACAAGGCATCGCCAGATGGATAGTTAAATGAATTCAAACTTGCTATATTAAAGCAAAAAGAGATCTACCTATTACACCAAGTGCACATTCCACTAGGAAAAAAGGCGCCACAATTGCTTTTCTGAGGAATATACCTATGACAGAAATTTGTAAGGCAGCTACCTGGTCTATGCCTCATACATTCACTAAGCATTACTGTGTAGATATGTTAGCAACACAACACGCCACAGTACGACAGGCTATATTAAGAACATTATTTCAGACAACTTCAACTCCTACAGGCTAAGCCACCGCATTTTGGGGATATTACTGCTTATTAGTCTATGCACAGAATGTGTATCTGCAGCTACACATGCCACCGAACGGAAAATGTCACTTACCCAGTGTACATCTGTTTGTGGCATGAGACGCTGCAGATTCACATGCGCCCTCCCACCTCCCCGGGAGCCTGTAGCGGTTATTAGTTGAATGAAAATTGTAAATTTGTAAATAAATATTATTTTAATACACATTATGTACATACATACCTACTCCATTGCATGGGCACATCTAGTATATTCACAACTCCTACCTCACCCTCTGCGGGGAAAACAATCTAAGATGGAGTCGACGCCCATGCGCAATGGAGCCGTAAGGGAGGAGTCCCTCGGTCTCGTGACTCAAAGACTTCTTCGAAGAAAAACAACTTGTAATACTCCGAGCCCAACACTAGATGGCAGGATAATGCACAGCATGTGAATCTGCAGCGTCTCATGCCACGAACAGATGTACACTGGGTAAGTGACATTATATATATATATGTATGTTCGATGGCATGTGTAGCTGCAGATACACATGCTGTGCACATCCCGCCATCTGGTGTTGGGCTCGGAGTGTTACAAGTTGTTTTTCTTCGAAGAAGTCTTTTTTCGAGTCACGAGACCGAGGGACTCCTCCCATTTCGACTCCATTGCGCATGGGCGTCGACTCCATCTTAGATTGTTTTTTTTTCCGCCATCGGGTTCAGACGTGTTCCTTTTCGCTCCGTGTTTCGGGTCGGAAAGTTAGTTAGAATCTCGGAAAAATCGTCGGTATTGTTTGCGTTTCGGTATCGGGTTAGTTACAACAGATCGACACCGAATTAAGAAGAGCTTCGGTGGCCCTTCGGGGTTTTTTTCCATCCCTGTCGGGGCCTGGTCGGCCCGGCCACGTGTCTCTTCAAGGCTGATGGAACGGACCCCATTCCGCTTCTGTCCAAAATGCCATAACAAGTATCCATATACAGATCAACATCTGGTCTGTAACTTGTGTTTGTCACCAGAACACAAGGAGGATACTTGTGAGGCCTGTCGAGCGTTTCGGTCCAGGAAGACACTCGGGGACCGAAGAGCAAGAAGAGTGCAAATGGCGTCGGCGCCGACAGGACAAGAGCGTTTCGAGGAGGAGGAAGAAACATTCTCCACCCAGGAGTCTGACTCTGAGGAGATCGATCCCGAGGAAACGCCTAAAACCGTGAGTAAGACGTCGAAACCAAGAACTCATGAGAAAAGCACTAAAGCCCAGGGGATGCCACCGCCAACAGCCCATGGCTTAACCCGAAAAATAGGTGACCGTTCATCGGCACCGAAAAAGGGCGAGCTGGTGTCGAAGTCATCCGACTCCGGTCGAGATACAGGCACACAGCAATCTCGGGCCCGAGATAGTGGCTCAGAGAAGATTCGGCACGAGACAGCGGCACCGAAACGGGTCGGTACCGAGAGAGCACGACGCCGAAAGTAAAGAAGGTTTCGTCGGAGCCGAAAAAAGCAGCCGAAAAGGTTTCGGTACCGAAATATCCGGCCTCGGAACCGAAAACAAGTTCCTACACTGAGGAACAAGGACTGTCCACACAAATGAAGACACATAGATTTGGACAGGAATTGGAGACAATAGAGCCAGATCACACACAAAGACGGCTCTTTATTCAAAAAGATACAGGGAAGATCAGCACTCTTCCTCCAGTCAAAATGAAACGCAAGCTTGCCTTCCAAGACAAGGACAAACAGCCACACGCAAAGGTGGCTAAACAAGTAACACCGCCACCATCCCCACATCACTCTCCGCAACCATCACCGGTAGCCACTCCACCAATGATGCAATCCCCAACTCATACAGGAATGAGTCAAGATGACCCTGACGC
Source organism: Pleurodeles waltl (assembly GCF_031143425.1). Classification (NCBI taxonomy): domain Eukaryota; kingdom Metazoa; phylum Chordata; class Amphibia; order Caudata; family Salamandridae; genus Pleurodeles; species Pleurodeles waltl. Next base: position 1,194,299,535 of record NC_090445.1, on the reverse strand, counting down.
ATGGGACCTTTATGACGCACCAGTGTCAGATAATAGTCCAGAATGCTATCCAGCTAAACCATCGCCACCAGAGGATAGTACAGGCTACGCACAGGTGGTGTCAAGAGCAGCGGCATTTCATAATGTCAGCCTTCATTCAGAGCCCATTGAAGACGACTTTCTTTTTAATACACTGTCGTCCACACACAGCCAATATCAGAGTCTTCCTATGCTACCCGGAATGCTAAAACACTCCAAACAAGTGTTTGAGGAGCCTGTTAAAGGGAGAGCCATTACTCCAAGAGTAGATAAAAAATATAAACCGCCACCAACAGACCCAGTGTACATTACACAACAGCTAACACCAGACTCTGTTGTAGTGGGAGCAGCGCGCAAAAGAGCCAACTCTCATACTTCAGGAGATGCACCACCTCCAGATAAAGAAAGTCGAAAATTTCATGCTGCAGGCAAAAGGGTGGCGGCACAGGCAGCAAACCAGTGGCGTATTGCAAATTCGCAAGCTTTGCTAGCCAGATATGATAGGGCCCATTGGGATGAGATGCAACACCTTATTGAACATTTACCCAAGGAGTTCCAAAAAAGAGCGCAGCAAGTAGTAGAAGAAGGACAGAGTATCTCCAATAATCAGATCCTGTCAGCAATGGATGCTGCAGACACAGCTGCTAGAACTGTCAACACAGCAGTAACAATAAGGAGACATGCATGGCTGCGTACATCAGGATTTAAACCAGAGATACAGCAAGCTGTGCTGAATATGCCATTCAACGGACAGCAGTTGTTTGGGCCAGAGGTGGACACTGCGATCGAAAAACTTAAGAAAGACACTGACACGGCCAAAGCCATGGGCGCACTCTACTCCCCACAGAGCAGAGGCACATTTCGAAAGACACAATTTCGAGGGGGGTTTCAAGGGCAAACCACAGAAGCCACAACCTCACAAACAAAGCCCACTTACCAGAGCCAGTATCAGCGGGGAGGTTTTCGGGGACAATATAGAGGGGGACAATTTCAAAGGAATAGAGGAAAGTTCCAAAGTCCCAAAACTCCTCCAAACAAGCAGTGACTTCAAGGTCACAAATCCCCAACACATAACACCTGTGGGGGGGAGACTAACCAAGTTTTACAAACATTGGGAGGAAATAACAACAGACACTTGGGTCTTAGCAATTATCCAGCATGGTTATTGCATAGAATTTCTCAAATTCCCTCCAAACATCCCACCGAAAACACACAATATGTCAAAACAACATATAGATCTTCTAGGACTAGAAGTTCAGGCATTGCTACAGAAAGAAGCAATAGAGTTAGTACCAAAACAACAAATAAACACAGGAGTTTACTCCCTGTACTTTCTGATACCCAAAAAAGACAAGAGTCTGAGACCTATACTAGATCTCAGAACATTAAATATCTACATCAAATCAGATCACTTTCACATGGTTACATTACAAGACGTAATCCCACTGCTCAAACAACAAGACTACATGACAACACTAGACCTAAAGGATGCATATTTCCATATACCAATACATCCTGCACACAGAAAGTACCTAAGGTTTGTATTCCAAGGGATACATTACCAATTCAAAGTGTTGCCATTCGGAATAACAACTGCACCAAGAGTTTTTACAAAATGCCTAGCAGTAGTAGCTGCACATATCAGAAGGCAGCAAATACATGTGTTCCCGTACCTAGACGATTGGTTAATCAAAACCAACACGCTAAGACGGTGTTCACAACACACAAAATATGTCATAGAAATCCTCCACAAACTAGGTTTCTCAATCAACTACACAAAGTCACACCTTCTGCCGTGTCAAACACAGCAATACTTAGGAGCAACAATCAACACAGCAAAAGGGATTGCCACTCCAAGTCCACAAAGAGTTCACACATTTCACAATGTAATACAGACCATGTATCCAAATCAAAAGATACAAGTCAAACTGGTGATGAAACTACTAGGCATGATGTCTTCATGCATAGCCATTGTCCCAAACGCAAGGTTGCACATGCGGCCCTTACAACAGTCCTAGCATCACAATGGTCACAAGCACAGGGTCAGCTTCTAGATCTGGTGTTGATAGACCGCCAAACATACATCTCGCTTCAATGGTGGAACAGTATAAATTTAAACCAAGGGCGGCCTTTCCAAGACCCAGTGCCACAATACATAATAACAGATGCTTCCAGGATAGGGTGGGGAGCACACCTCAATCAACACAGCATCCAAGGACAATGGGACATTCAGCAAAAACAGTTTCACATAAATCACTTAGAACTGTTAGCGGTATTTCTAGCGCTCAAAGCATTTCAACCCATAGTAAGCCACAAACACATTCTTGTCAAAACAGACAACATGACAACAATGTATTACCTAAACAAACAGGGAGGCACACACTCGACACAGTTGTGTCTCCTAACACAGAAAATATGGCATTGGGCGATTCACAACCACATTCGCCTAATAGCACAATTTATTCCAGGAATTCAGAACCAGTTAGCAGACAATCTCTCTCGGGATCACCAACAGATCCACGAATGGGAGATTCACCCCCAAATACTAAACACTTACTTCCAAATGTGGGGAACACCACAAATAGATCTATTTGCAACAAAGGAAAACTCAAAATGCCAAAACTTCGCATCCAGGTACCCACAAGATCAGTCTCAGGGCAATGCGTTATGGATGAGCTGGTCAGGGATATTTGCTTACGCTTTTCCCCCTCTCCCACTCCTTCCATATCTAGTAAACAAATTGAGTCAAAACAAACTCAAACTCATACTAATAGCACCGACATGGGCAAGACAACCTTGGTACACAACACTACTAGACCTCTCAGTAGTACCTCATGTCAAACTACCAAACAGACCAGATCTGTTAACACAAACAACAGATCAGACATCCAAATCCAGCATCGCTGAATCTAGCAATTTGGCTCCTGAAATCCTAGAATTCGGACACTTAGACCTCACACAAGAATGTATGGAGGTCATAAGACAAGCTAGGAAACCTACCACTAGACACTGCTATGCAAATAAGTGGAAAAGATTTGTTTATTACTGCCATAATAATCAAATTCAACCCTTACACGCATCTGCCAAAGATATAGTAGGATACTTACTACAATTGCAAAAGTCAAAGCAAGCTTTCTCTTCAATAAAGATACATCTTACTGCAATTTCAGCCTACCTGCAAATTACGCACTCAACTTCATTATTTAGGATACCAGTCATAAAAGCATTTATGGAAGGCCTAAAGAGAATTATACCACCACGAACACCACCAGTTCCTTAATGGAACCTCAACATTGTCTTAACACGACTCATGGGTCCACCTTTTGAGCCCATGCACTCTTGTGAAATGCAATACTTAACATGGAAAGTTTCATTTTTGATTGCCATCACATCTCTAAAAAGAGTGAGTGAAATTCAAGCATTTACCATACAAGAACCATTTATTCAAATACACAAGCATAAAGTAGTTCTACGGACAAATCCAAAATTTTTACCAAAAGTGATCTCACCGTTCCACTTGAATCAAACGGTAGAATTACCAGTGTTCTTCCCACAGCCAGATTCTGTAGCTGAAAGAGCACTGTATACATTAGACATCAAAAGAGCGCTAATGTACTACATTGACAGAACAAAACTAATTCGAAAAACAAAACAACTATTTATTGCTTTCCAAAAACCTCATACAGGGAATCCAATTTCTAAACAAGGCATTGCTAGATGGATAGTTAAGTGTATTCAAACCTGCTATCTTAAAGCAAAGAGAGAGCTGCCTATTACACCAAAGGCACACTCAACCAGAAAAAAAGGTGCTACCATGGCCTTTCTAGGAAATGTTCCAATGAACGAAATATGTAAGGCAGCAACATGGTCTACGCCTCATACATTTACCAAACACTACTGTGTAGATGTGTTAACTGCACAACAGGCCACAGTAGGTCAAGCTGTACTACGAACATTATTTCAAACAACTTCAACTCCTACAGGCTGAACCACCGCTTTTGGGGAGATAACTGCTTACTAGTCTATGCACAGCATGTGTATCTGCAGCTACACATGCCATTGAACGGAAAATGTCACTTACCCAGTGTACATCTGTTCGTGGCATTAGTTGCTGCAGATTCACATGCGCCCACCCGCCTCCCCGGGAGCCTGTAGCCGTTTAGAAGTTGATCTTGAACATTTGTAAATATATTACTTTAAACTTCATTATGTACATACATATTCACTCCATTGCATGGGCACTATTACTAGCATACACAACTCCTACCTCACCCTCTGCGGGGAAAACAATCTAAGATGGAGTCGACGCCCATGCGCAATGGAGTCGAAATGGGAGGAGTCCCTCGGTCTCGTGACTCGAAAAAAGACTTCTTCGAAGAAAAACAACTTGTAACACTCCGAGCCCAACACCAGATGGCGGGATGTGCACAGCATGTGAATCTGCAGCGACTAATGCCACGAACAGATGTACACTGGGTAAGTGACATTTTCCATATATATATATATATATATATATATATATATATATATATATATATATATATATATTTTTTTTTTTACAGATACAACCAGCCAGGGCAACAATCTGGATCCCAAAGGATACCATGAGTCACAAGAAAATGAAATATCCAGGAAAGAAGTGACTCAAATAGATGATCTCATCAAAAAACAAAAATATATGTTCGATGGCATCTGTCGCTGTAGATACGCATGTTCTGCAATAGCTCGCCATCTGGTGTTGGGCCGGAGTGTTACAAGTTGTTTTTCTTCGAAGAAGTCTTTCGAGTCACGGGACCGAGTGACTCCTCCTTTTGTCTCCATTGCGCATGGGCGTCGACTCCATCTTCGATTGTTTTTTTTCCGCCATCGGGTTCGGACGTGTTCCTGTCGCTCCGAGTTTCGGAACGGAAAATTAGCTAATTTCGGAAGATTTTCGTCGGTATTGTTGCGTTCGGGATCGGCGTACTTAGATTCCACACCGCATTGAAGATCGAAGAGCTCCGGTGCCCTTCGGGGTAGTTTTTCGATCCTCCGTCGGGGCCTGGTCGGCCCGACCGCGTGCTGAAGAACGCCGATGGAACGGACCCCGTTCCGTTTCTGCCCCAAATGCCACAATAAATACCCCTACACAGACCAACACTTGGTCTGCAACCTGTGCCTGTCACCTGAGCACAGCGAACACACCTGCGAGGCCTGTCGTGCGTTCCGGTCCCGAAAAACACTCCGAGACCGTCGAGCCAGAAGACTTCAGATGGCGTCCGCACCGACAGCCCAACGGGAGTTCGAGGAACAGGAACAGGAAGAGGAAGGTACCTTCTCGATCCAAGACTCAGACTCCGAAGGATTCGACGATACACAAACCGTGAGTAAGACGTCGAAATCCACTCAGAGGAACCTTACAAGGCCCAGGGGACGCCACTGCCACCAGGCCATGGCTCGACCCATAAATTCGGTGACCGACCGTCGGCACCGAAAAAGGCCAAAACAGTGCCGAGATCGTCCGACTCCGGTCGAGACACCGGCACGCAGCCTTCTCGGGACCGAGAAAGTGCTGGAGACAAGCCTCGACACCGAGATGCCGGTGTGGACACGGCTCGACGCCGAGACAGCGGCACCGACAAAGATCGACGCCGAGAGGTTTCGGCCCCGAAAAGGAAAAAAGTCACCTCGGAGCCGAAAAAACACGCAGACAAAGTTTCGATGCCGAAACAAACTGCAAGCGACCCAGCTTCAGGCTCTTATACAGAAGAGCACTCGCTAACCTCCCAAATGCAGAAGCATAGGTTTGAGGAAGAGCTACAAGCAACTGATGTAGACCATACGCAAAAGCGTATCTTCATTCAGCAGGGGACAGGAAAAATAAGCACCCTTCCCCCCATTAGGAGAAAGAGAAGGTTGGAGTTCCAGACGGAACAAACACCACAACCAAAAGTGGTGAAAAGAGTTACCCCACCACCCTCTCCTCCGCCCGTGATTAACGTTTCACCAGCACAAACTCCATCACACTCCCCAGCTCACACCACCATGAGCCAGGGTGACCAAGATCAGGACGCATGGGACCTATACGACGCCCCAGTGTCAGATAACAGTCCGGAGGCATACTCTACAAAGCCATCTCCACCAGAAGACAGCACCGCGTACTCTCAAGTGGTGGCTAGAGCAGCACAATTTCACAACGTAAGCCTCCACTCAGAACAGGTCGAGGATGACTTTTTATTCAACACACTCTCCTCCACCCACAGCTCCTACCAAAGCCTGCCTATGCTCCCTGGTATGCTCCGGCACGCAAAAGACATCTTTAAGGAGCCGGTCAAAAGTAGGGCAATCACACCAAGGGTGGAAAAAAAGTATAAGGCGCCTCCTACGGACCCGGTTTTCATCACTACACAGCTGCCACCAGACTCTGTCGTTGTAGGAGCAGCTAGGAAAAGGGCCAACTCTCACACATCTGGAGATGCACCACCCCCAGATAAAGAAAGCCGCAAGTTCGATGCAGCTGGTAAAAGAGTCGCAGCACAAGCTGCAAACCAGTGGCGCATCGCGAACTCCCAGGCACTACTTGCGCGCTATGACAGAGCCCACTGGGACGAGATGCAACATCTCATTGAACATCTGCCCAAGGACTTACAAAATAGGGCAAAACAAGTGGTTGAGGAGGGACAGACCATCTCCAACAACCAAATACGCTCCTCCATGGACGCTGCAGATACAGCTGCACGGACAATTAATACATCTGTAACTATCAGAAGGCATGCATGGCTCCGAACGTCTGGATTTAAACCAGAGATTCAACAAGCAGTTCTCAATATGCCTTTTAATGAAAAAGAACATTTCGGTCCAGAAGTGGACACAGCGATTGAGAAACTCAAAAAAGATACGGACACTGCCAAAGCCATGGGCGCACTCTACTCCCCGCAGAGCAGAGGGAATTACAGCACATTCCGTAAAACGCCCTTTCGAGGGGGGTTTCGGGGTCAAAGCACACAAGCCAGCACCTCACAAGCCACACCGTCCAGTTACCAGGGACAGTATAGAGGAGGTTTTCGGGGACAATATAGAGGAGGGCAATTCCCTAGAAATAGAGGAAGATTTCAAAGCCCCAAAACCCCTACTACTAAACAGTGACTCACATGTCACTCACCCCCTCCACACAACACCAGTGGGGGGAAGAATAGGTCATTATTACAAAGCATGGGAGAAAATCACTACAGACACTTGGGTTCTAGCAATTATCCAACATGGTTATTGCATAGAATTTCTACAATTCCCTCCAAACATACCACCAAAAGCACAAAATTTAACAACACACCATTCCAATCTCCTGGAGATAGAAGTGCAGGCACTATTGCAAAAGAATGCAATCGAATTAGTGCCGAAACACACAAATAAACACAGGAGTTTACTCACTGTACTTTCTGATACCAAAGAAGGACAAAACACTGAGACCAATCCTAGACCTCAGAGTAGTGAACACTTTCATCAAATCAGACCACTTCCACATGGTCACACTACAAGAAGTATTGCCATTGCTAAAACTACACGACTACATGGCAACTTTAGACCTCAAAGATGCTTATTTCCATATACCAATACACCCATCGCACAGGAAATACCTAAGGTTTGTATTCAAAGGAGTACATTACCAATTCAAGGTACTGCCTTTCGGATTAACAACCGCACCAAGAGTCTTTACCAAATGTCTAGCGGTAGTCGCTGCACACATAAGAAGGCAGCAAATACATGTGTTCCCATATTTGGACGACTGGCTAATCAAGGCCCATTCGTTCATACAGTGCTCAAATCACACAAATCAGATCATACAAACCCTCTTCAAACTCGGGTTCACCGTCAACTTTACAAAATCCAACATTCTGCCGCGCAAGGTACAACAATACCTACGAGCCATAATAGACACATCAAAGGGAGTAGCCACTCCAAGTCCACAAAGAATTCTAAATTTCAACACCATCATACAACGCATGTATCCAACACAAAAGATACAGGCAAAGATGGTATTACAACTCCTAGGCATGATGTCTTCATGCATAGCCATTGTCCCAAACGCAAGACTGCACATGAGGCCCTTACAACAATGCCTAGCATCACAGTGGTCTCAAGCACAGGGTCACCTTCTAGATCTGGTGTTAATAGACCGCCAAACTTACCTCTCGCTTCTGTGGTGGAACAACATAAATTTAAACAAGGGGCGGCCTTTCCAAGACCCAGTGCCACAATACGTAATAACAACAGATGCTTCCATGACAGGGTGGGGAGCACACCTCGATCAACACAGCATACAAGGACAATGGAACGTACATCAAACAAAACTGCATATCAATCACCTAGAACTTCTAGCAGTTTTTCAAGCACTAAAAGCTTTCCAACCAATAATAGTTCACAAATACATTCTCGTCAAAACAGACAACATGACAACAATGTATTATCTAAACAAGCAGGGGGGGACGCACTCCACGCAGTTAAGCCTGCTAGCACAAAAAATTTGGCATTGGGCAATTCACAACCAAATTCGCCTAATAGCACAGTTTATACCAGGGATCCAAAATCAACTCGCAGACAATCTCTCTCGAGATCATCAACAGGTCCACAAATGGGAAATTCACCCCCAAATTCTGAACACTTATTTCAAACTCTGGGGAACACCTCAGATAGACTTGTTTGCGACAAGGGAGAACGCAAAATGCCAAAACTTCGCATCCAAATACCCACACAAACAATCCCAAGGCAATGCCCTATGGATGAACTGGTCAGGGATATTTGCTTACGCTTTTCCTCCTCTCCCTCTCCTTCCTTACCTGGTAAACAAACTCAGTCAAAGCAAACTCAAACTCATATTGATAGCACCAACTTGGGCAAGGCAACCCTGGTACACAACGCTGCTAGACCTATCAGTGGTACCCTGCATCAAATTGCCCAACAGGCCAGATCTGTTGACACAGCACAACCAAAAGATCAGACACCCAGATCCAGCATCGCTGAATCTAGCAATCTGGCTCCTGAAATCCTAGAATTCGGGCACTTACAACTTACCCAAGAATGTATGGAAGTCATAAAACAAGCCAGAAGGCCATCCACCAGGCACTGCTATGCAAGTAAATGGAAGAGGTTTGTTTGCTACTGCCATATTAATCAAATACAACCATTACACACAACTCCAGAACATGTAGTGGGTTACTTGCTTCACTTACAAAAATCTAACCTAGCTTTCTCTTCCATTAAAATACACCTTGCAGCAATATCTGCATACCTGCAGACTACCTATTCAACTTCCCTATATAAGATACCAGTCATTAAAGCATTCATGGAGGGCCTTAGGAGAATTATACCACCAAGAACACTACCTGTTCCTTCATGGAACCTAAATGTTGTCCTAACTAGACTTATGGGTCCACCTTTTGAACCCATGCACTCCTGCGACATACAGTTCCTAACCTGGAAGGTGGCATTTCTCATCGCCATTACTTCCCTAAGAAGAGTAAGCGAGATTCAGGCGTTTACAATACAGGAACCTTTTATACAACTACACAAAAATAAAGTCGTCCTAAGGACCAATCCTAAATTTTTGCCAAAGGTTATTTCACCGTTCCATCTAAATCAAACAGTGGAACTTCCAGTGTTCTTTCCACAGCCAGATACCGTAGCTGAAAGGGCACTACATACATTAGATGTCAAAAGAGCATTGATGTATTACATTGACAGAACAAAAAACATCAGAAAGACTAAACAACTCTTTATTGCATTTCAAAAACCTCATGCAGGAAACCCAATTTCAAAACAAGGTATAGCCAAATGGATAGTTAAATGCATCCAAATCTGCTACCTTAAAGCTAAACGACAGCTGCCCATTACACCAAGGGCACACTCAACCAGAAAGAAAGGTGCTACCATGGCCTTTCTAGGAAACATCCCAATGCAAGAAATATGTAAGGCAGCCACATGGTCTACGCCTCACACATTCACCAAGCACTACTGTGTAGACGTGTTATCCGCACAACAAGCCACAGTAGGTCAAGCTGTATTAAGAACATTATTTCAGACTACTTCCACTCCCACAGGCTGATCCACCGCTTTTGGGGAAATAACTGCTTACTAGTCTATGCAGAACATGCGTATCTACAGCGACAGATGCCATCGAACTGAAAATGTCACTTACCCAGTGTACATCTGTTCGTGGCATCAGTCGCAGTAGATTCGCATGTGCCCACCCGCCTCCCCGGGAGCCTGTAGCAGTTTGGAAGTTACCTTCAATTATTTATATATGTGTCATCTCAACCTTAAATAGGTGCATACTTAAACACTCCATTGCATGGGCATTATTACTACAATTCAACTCCTACCTCACCCTCTGCGGGGAAAAACAATCGAAGATGGAGTCGACGCCCATGCGCAATGGAGACAAAAGGAGGAGTCACTTGGTCCCGTGACTCGAAAGACTTCTTCGAAGAAAAACAACTTGTAACACTCCGGCCCAACACCAGATGGCGAGCTATTGCAGAACATGCGAATCTACTGCGACTGATGCCACGAACAGATGTACACTGGGTAAGTGACATTTTCATTCCACTACAACATTTCGGCTTCCGCCTTCCTCAGGTAGTACAAGATGGTTTTCGCAGTGGCTGCACAGCTGACACTGCTGGATTTTCAAAAAGTATCATGAGTGAAGCTTCCACTTGGAATGTGGAATCAATGTAGACCTGAAAACTCTTCATATATGCAGAAATCAATTGGTATTGTCAGATGGCAATAAAGATGACACCAAGAAATGCTTTTAAAATTAAATCTGCAAAACTGAAAAAACATGTTAAGATTTCATATACCTCCTCTCCCAACGCACTACTTCATAAATCATTCTGTTTTTGGAGATTGGCTTGACAGTGTATGTCCTGTGGGTGTGAGAAAGTAGCCTCTTTTTAGCATGGTGTACTGCCATTTGATAAATTTTGTTTTGACCAATGACTTTGTGTTTCACCACTGCGCATATTAGTTGCTCAATGTTCACCAGTAGCACATGGTATGTTTTGTTCAGTTGAGCCGCCTATGGGCTTTGACATGGCATTAGCCATTGCTTTCTGTATTCAGTTTAGCCGCCTATGGGCTTTGACATTGCATTAGTCATTACATTCTGTATTCTGCCTATTGGCTTTGACATGGCATTAGCCATTACTTTCTGTATTCAGTTGAGCCGCCTATGGGCTTTGACATTGCATTAGTCATTACATTCTGTATTCTGCCTATTGGCTTTGACATGGCATTAGCCATTACTTTCTGTATTCAGTTGAGCCGCCTATGGGCTTTGACATCGCATTAGCCATTACATTCTGTATTCTGCCTATCGGCTTTGACATGCTGTATCCAGTCTAGCCGCCTATTGGCTTTGACATTGCATTCCTATTGACTTTGACATGATGTATTCAGCTTAACTGCCTATTGGCTTTGACATGATATTATACATTACACTTTGTATTCAGCTCCGCTGCCTATTGGCTTTGACATGATATTATACATTGCATTTTGTATTCAGCTCCGCTGCCTATTGGCTTTGACATGATATTATACATTGCATTTTGTATTCAGCTCAGCTGCCTATGGGCTGTGACATGACACTAGACATTGCATTTGATATTTAGGTTAGCTGCCTATTGCCTTTAACATGACATTGCATTTGATATTTAGGTTAGCTGCCCATTGCCTTTAACGTGGAGTTAGACATTGCAGTTGAGAATCCAAGCTGTATTTTTCCAAGCTGTGTTTTTGCACCAGAGAACCAAGATGTTTTTCTCACAGTAGACTAGACATGATAAGAGAGAGTACATGGGTGTTGTTTTTTCTTCGCTTGAGCTTGGGAACAGGAGTAGTCTTGGAGACCTGGCCAGTCTCCAAAAGGCTTGCTCAGTTTCCCAGGTCTGAGAGGAGGGGGCACACCTTTGTAACGAATGTAACAGGCTGCAGAGGGTCAGATTCGAATCTGCCGGACCTCGTGCTGGAGCTTGGCGCCAGCTGCCAGCAATCCCGTGTGGGTAGATGAATCTCTCTTTCTCGCGGCTGACAGGGGTCATCAGCTTGCAGACCTTAGAAAGATGAAGCTGTAGATAATTCCCACACGGTGAAGTATTTGTTTTGCTTTGCATTCAATATCTTATAAATATAACCTGCTGTGTATATTGCAAACTGATATATTTTGTTTGATTAACGCGGACTTGAAAGCTACTAATTCGTCATACATAAAATATTGTGGTTGGGGAAGAATTAACAACAATAAAAGTCTTCTTTGACCTCACAAGTGCATTTCTAGTGTGTTATGTTAGTGCTTAGAAACTAGATAAGAGGAAAGCACTACACATGGTTACCTCCATTGTTGGGGCTGTTTGTCAGTGGGTTTTGACTGTCACTGGGATTCTGCAAGTCAGGACCCCAGTGCTTATGGTTTGTGGCCTACTTGTCGGTATGTTTCACTGTTTTCGTCAGTACGCTTTTCTGAGTCACTGGGATCCTGCAAACCAGGATCCCAGTGCTTGTGCTCTCTCTGGTTCCAAATTTGTCCTTACATACTGGTAACCTAGTATTTCACTCCCAATTGGCATACTGGACCCCCGTATAAGTCCCTAGTATACGGCACCTATATACTCAGGGCATTGGGGTTCCAGGGGATCCTTATGGGCTGCAGCATTTCTTTTGCCACCCATAAGGAGCCCATACAAAGGCTTCTACATGACTGCCACTGCAGCCTATGTGAAATAGTGCATGCACTTTTTCACTGCCATTTTCACTGCACTAGGTCACTTACAAGTCACCTATATATCAGGCCTTCATACCCCGAAAGCTGGGTGCAAATTATCTTTGTGTGAGGGCACTCTGCACTAGCAGAGGTGCCCCCACATTGTCCAGGCCCATTTTCCCAGACTTCGTGAGTGTGTGCACGCCATTTTAAGTGTGCACTGTACATAGGTCAATACCTATGAACAGCTTCACACTGGTAACTCCGAATATGGCCATGTAAGGTGTCTAACACAGTGGGCCCCTAGTACTGCCATACCAGCCTTCTGAGATTTTCATTGCAGCCCCAGCTGCTGCCACCTCACAGACAGGCTTCTGCCCTCCTGGGGCTTGAGCAGTTCAATCCCAGGAAGGCAGAACCATGCATTTCCTTTAGGAGAGGGGTGTTACACCCTCTCCCTTAGGAAATAGGTGTTACAGGCATGGGAGGGGTATCCTCCCAGAGCCTCTGGAAATGCTTTGAATGGCACAGATTGTGCCCTCTTTGCTTAATACAGTCTACAGTGGTTCAGGGACCCCCAGTCCCTGCTCTGGCACAAAACTGTACAAACGAAAGGGGACTGCCACTCCCCGGTCCATCACCACCCCAGAGGTGGTGACCAGAGCTCCTCCAGAGTGTCCCTGGGTTTTGCCATCTTGGATTCCAAGGTGGTGGGGCACTCTGGGAGCATCTGAGTGGCCAGTGCCAGCAGGTGACATCAGAGACCCCTCATGATACGTGCTTACCTGGTTAGGTGACCAGTCCCCCTCTCAGGGCTACTTAGGGTCTCTCCTCTGGGTGTTTCTTCAGATTCGGATTGCAAGGCTCCAGCAGGAATCCTCTGCATCCTTTACTTCATATTCTACCGACAGATCAACCGCTGACTGCTCCAGGAACTCTACAAAAATGCGACAAAGAAGCTAAGACGACTTCTGCAACATTGTATCTTCAGCTCCTGCCAGCAACTGCAACAGTTTTCAGGTTGTGCATCCCTCAAGGACTGCTTGTCCTCAGCCTGCACCCGAAGAACCAAAGTAATCTCCAGTGGAGTGACAGTCACTTCCCTCCTTCAGCAGGCACCGCTCTGCAGTGACGACCGGTGGCTTGGGTCCCCTCTCCAGACAACAGGCATAGATCCAGTGACACGGGTGGTGGACTAAAGTGACTCCAACAGTCCCAATGTCCAGCTGTCCAATTTTAGTGGAGGTAAGACCTTGCCTCCCCATTTAAAACAGTACCCCCGTGCACCGTGTGACTTGCAGTTGTTAAGATTTGTGTGCGTCCTTCCAGGAAATTCTTCATGCACAGCACAGCTTAGGCCCCTAGCACTCCATCCTGCGACGCACAGCTTCCGGAGTGGTTCTCCAGCGGGTGGGAATCCTTTGTGTTGTGCTTCGTGGCCTCTATTTGCACCTCCTTTGTTCCCGTGCTTTGGACTCCTGTGTGTGCTGCCTGGTCTTCTGAGAGCTCTCTGAGTTGCTGAGAGCTACCTCTGTCTCTCCCTCCTGGGTAGAAGCCACCAGGTCCCTCCTGGTCCCTGGCAGCTCCATTTTCCGCTAACTGCGAGGTCTGGGTGTGCCAAAGCTTGTTGGCGGAATCCAGCAACCCAAACCAGACTGCTTTTATCCATTTGGCTTGGGACATCTTCTGCACCAACCAGGAACCCGCATCTGTCTTCTTTGGTGTAATACTGACTGTCTTCTCACTGGTGGTTCTTCTTTTGCACCTTCATCTGGGTTAGCAGGGGCTCCTGTTCTCCCTGGATTCTCTTCAGTGCTTCTTGGACTCTCTCCCCTTCTTCCACAGGTATTCAGGTCCAGGAATCCAGAGTTGGTGCTTTGCAGTCTCTTCTGTTTCTTGCATTATCTTCTATCACAACTTCTAGTGTGTTTTAGGAAACTTGCTGTGTTTTTCTCTTGCTGTCCTGAGCTCTGGGGTGGGGTACATTACATACCTTTGGTGTTTTCTTACACTCCCAGCGCCCCTTTACACACTACATTTCCCTAGGTGAGAAACCGACTTTCACATTCCACTATTTTAGTATATGGTTTGTGTTCCCTCTAGGCCCATTGCAACCTATTGTGATTTTCTCTGTTTTCACTGTTTTCTGATTATTTACTTACCTTTCTTTGGTTGCTAGTGTATATGTTGTGTAATTTACTTACCTCCTAAGGGAGTATAGTCTCCAAAGTATTTTTGGCATTGCGTGACTAAAATAAAGTACCTTTATGTTTGTAACACTGAGTATTGTCTTTCATGTGTGTGAGTACTGTATGACTACAGTGGTATTACAAGAACTTTGCATATTCCTTGGCTGCTCTGCCTAGAGCTACCTCTAGACAGCCTGACTTCTAGACACTGACTACATTTCAATAATAAGAGATAACTGGACCTGGGAATAAGGTGTTGGCACCTTTGGTACCCACTACAAACCAGGCCAGCCTCCTACAGTGGGTAAACAGCATAAAAAACAGGGTTCTAAGACAAAAAGACTGCACAGCACCATCCAGCTATAACCCTTCCAGACATCAGATACAGTTATTTACTTAACTGGAGTGCTGCTATCACCAGGTGAATTAAACCTCTTGAGCAAAGGCCTCTATTTCTGCCCTGTTCCTAAGGACCATAATACAGTCATCATGAGGAAACCCCTAAAAAACTTCGAAAGAAGATGCATACTTGCTGAATACTTTAACAATAATTCTAACGTTGATCTGCCAAGCTACCTTCCAGATCCATTTAAGAAGTGGTTGTAGTGGAAATATATTTTTGTTCTTTCGTGAGACCATCTGTCTGAGTCACTTCTTTCACTGAATAAACCAAAGGTTACAAAGACTTTACAGTTAGATTTACATTTCCCAAAACCAGTAAAATTTTGCAGTTATAATTTACCTGAGCTACCTATAACTTACGCCTCTGCAGTGCTCTGCTTATGACCTCACATATTCTATCACTCATGACTTGGTCAGTAACATCGTTGATGACATCACTAATATCATCTCAAATGACATCACGAATGACATCATCCAGGGAGTATGAGTATATTCTAAACATTTGAGTGTTAAGCATATATACAACGGTACTACAAAAGTTAAACTAATATACTTTCTGTACTACTGAGTGATACTATTTCTAACATATATTATGTGAGCTGCTGTGTGACTGTGTGTATCAGTGTGTGAGTTGGTGTCTCAATGCCTGTCTGGGTGTGTGACTGGCTGTATGAGTGTCTAAGTAGGTATGTGAGTAGCTGTGTGGGTGAGTGACTATATTAGTGAGTGGGTGTCTCAGTGGTTGTATGGGAGAGTGAGTGACTGGGTGAGTGGGTGTGTGAGTGACTATATTGGTGAGTAAGTGGGTGTCTGAAAGGCTGTACGAGTAAACGACTAGCTGTGTAAGAGTTTTTTTTAATTCTACTTCCTAACTGTAATGTCCTGGTTTCCTTTGATTTTTTTTTTTTTTTTCCAGTGACTTTTTAAGGTATTTTTTCATGTTTTTTCCTAACTATAAAACCTCTGTAACCTTTGGTTTTTTTAAACACATTTCTAAGGATTTTTTGAATTTTATTTCCTAACTGTAACCACTAACCTTTGACAGTGAGTGTGTGAGTGAGTGGATAAGTGCCTCAGTAGGTCTGTAAGTTGATGCATGAGTGTCTGAATTGATCTGTGAAGTGGGTACATGAGTCTGTGTGTGGGTCTCTGAGTGGATGTGTGCATCTGAGTGGGAACATGAATATCTGAGTGGGTGTGTGACTAGGTGCATGAGCGTCTAAATGGGTGTCAGTCTGTGTGTGAGTGTGCCAGTAGCTGCATTATTGACTCAGCCACAGAGGACCCGCACCTGCCTGTTAGTAAGTGTAACTGGGCGTCTATCGCCTCGGTTACTCTCCGTCACCCGGAGCTGACAAAAACATACCCCCGGGGCACTCCGGAGAGAAACAACGTGGAGCGAGTGACGTCAGACGCAGAATGTGCCGAAAACAAACTTGAAATGGATGACGGACACCCGAATGAGGCGTCAGAGAAGCAGGAAGGAACCCTGCCATCGAGGACGGAGAACAAGGAGACGCCGAGATTTCCAGAAGACGAGGGATCCCAGGAAGCCTGCGACCAGAACCCGAGGGAGCCGGAGGACGGAGAACCACTATTCCCGCCGCAGAAGAACGTCTAGGAGAAACCTGGGAAACACGGAGGGGCCCGCCACGTCCCAGGAGGGGCGTGGCATTCTCAGGTACGATCGTACCTAAGGTTTTCTTTTATGCCGACGTGGTTACCGGGTGGGAGAAAGTTTAAGGGGACTGAAGGGAGGAGTGGGGAAAGGTGCTGCAAAGATGGGGAAGTCTTTTGAGCTCCAAATTCAACTAATCCCACAAACAACTGTTATAAAACCCCTCTCCCAGCTATAGAGGGAGACTAAAGAAGACAGTATTTTACGTGGGACTCCTGGTTCGACGATGGTGAATGATTCAAGCATCAATGACAAATACCAGAACAGGAGAACTACGGTTACAGGTAAGTAACATATATATATATATATATATATATATATATATATATGTATATATATATATATATATATATATGTATATATATATATATAGTAATCAGATAAGTGCGCTGTTCAGAAAAGTATGCCCATGTATGTTGCATTTATCAAGCCTTTTTGGATGAAAACCATTCTGTAAATAGACATCAATTGAATCCTCAGCTGCTCAACCTTAAAATACAATTACATTACAACTTGTTAACTCACATAAGCACTGTTCTCGAACTTTACTAACACCATGCTGTGCACACACAAAAAAGAGTTGCATTAAGTCATTTGCTCCTAAATACACATATACCATTACACACACATGTAAAATTAATACAAGTATGTGCTGATATGCATCCAAGACGTTCCCAAGAAAGCCTCAAGAAAAAGAAGAATCTTCCTCTCGTCTGGTGATTCTGTACTGATAAGGAGACTAGCAAGTACCCTCTCAACTGAATTTCTCTTACATTTACTGCTAAAAAGAGCACATTCAGGAATCATGATCTGAGACCTGCAATGCTGGAGATGTGCAAATTAACCATTCTTGTTGGAGTAAATTACAATATCACGACTCAATAAATCCACTAAGAACATCCCACATATTTGAAATTGATGATTGCTCTGATGGATACTTCTGACTGTGGAATCCCCACCTTTATACTATCCCCAGGTGCCAACATGAATCCGTAAGATTCTTTAGCATAATCTCTGGACACAGGTAGGAGTCTACCTTGTTCTGCCTCAGAAGTCAGAGCCACCTATAAGTGCCACTCTTCACACTGAAGTTACATCCTTTCTTTCTGTGCCTTTGTATGTGGATCTATAGCTTTCTCCTAATTTTTTCTCAACAGTTTTTCTCACAATTATTTTCCCTTGTGTAAGGCAGCATGTTCCCTCTTAAAGCTACAGGGTTTAAACCTTGTAGGGACTGTCACAAGCAGATGTCTGTGACAGATCTGCAAGATGTGTGTTTCTGGTGTTTGAGTTTGGACCATGACTCCAGATCTTGCCAGGTATGTGCCCTTATCAACCTAAAGACAATCCTAGATCAAAGGCTAGCTGTACGTTGCTGAGCACTGAAGGAAGTTGTGTAAGTCCTGTTCAGAGTTGAGAGTGCAGACCCGTTTTGCAACAGGTCATCATCGCAGTCCAATCTTCAGGTAAGTCAAAGTATAAGAAAAAGCACAAGAGGGCCAAGCAAGACTCATCCCTATCTCACCACTGTCTTCCTGAGAAACCACGAGGACCTCGAGGTGTCTTTGATCTCACTTCCAGTCTGCCTCAAACCGATTCTGCAGCTGATCCTGAGTCACCCCGAATCTCCAGGTTCATTGGTGACATTGCAAATGATTGAGATTATCAAGAAAGCCATTTTGTGAATCCTTGGCGCCCTTTCAAAATTACTGAAGCGCCTTTGTGGTTCTACGGAGGCTTCCAGTCATGTTATCACCAGCAAATCCATCCTTGGCACCATCCATGCCTCCTGAACCCAATTCAGGATCAGCTCTGACTCCAAAGTGAACCCGACACCCGGTTCCAGGATCCACTCCAGTACCTGCAATGTCGACGTTGGCCTGGATGCCGGAGAGAGGACACGATTCCTGTTCTGACTCCAAACGAAACTTTTCTCGACCTTGACCTTCATCCTGGAACATTTTCAATTTGCTAGGCCCCAGTTCATTCTCGTTCTGACAAAACAGTACCTTTACCTACAGCCCTCACCAGCCACAACTTTTTGGATGAGAGTTTGGCCAAATTCAACTAACCTTTGGTGACGATGGGAATGATGTGGAAAAGGAGAAAACTGATGTGATGGTGGTAGGTAACAACCCATCCCTCTGGCGACAGAACAGCTGGCCCAAGGTGTTAGAGGAACGCCTAGCACCCAAAAAAGCGGTAAAGAGCTTCGGTTTCACCCTAGACAATCAGCTCTCTGTGGCCTCGCAGGTGAACAAGATAGCTGACATCTGCTTCGGTCTATTGAGAGCACTTCCAGCTGATTCCAGAAGAATTGTGATCGGGGTTAATCCTATCACGCCTTGATTATGGCAATTCACTTTATTTAGGTAGCCCAAAGAGGGTGAAAAGGGAACTTCAAATCATCCAGAAGCTGCACGCCAGACTCTTTTGGGGTTTACAAAATCACAGTCAGCCTGGGATGCAACTAAAGCTCTTCATTGGCTGCCCATAAGCAGCAGAGTCCAGGTCAAGGCACTATGCTTGGTTCATCGTGCTAAATACAAGATGGGCCCCAAAATCCTTCACCAATTGATAAAACCTTATCAACCCAACAGGGTCCTTAGATCCTGTAAACTCGATTTTCTAGTCACACCCGGGATAAATAGAGCTAGATGTGGGGTGCGATCATTTTCATATCATGCTCCTAAGCTTTGGAACTCTTTCCCTTAAGCGAAAACAATTTCCTGCAGCTAAAAACCTCGCTATTCCCTTAATGTGTTGTGCCTGTTCCTCGCTGTTTTCTGCTAGCGCTGGGAAGGCGCTTCATAAATTCAGTGTGTTGTATTGTTTTGTGGATGAATTACCCCCATATGATGATGACAATTTCATTTTGGACTTGCAAGAGTCCAGTGGATTGGACAGTTCCCCTGATATGGGGTTGGGTTCTCCCCTACCCTTTTTCTGAAGAGACTGCCTCATTTGCTTTAGTCTTTAGACAAGCTGCTGAAGTCCTGTACTTAAACTTTCCTTCTAATGAGGTGAAAAAACAGTGACTTGATTGAAGTGCTGAACTCTGGGCCGCCTTCGACCAAGCCTTTTCTATTATTTACTGAAGCCCTGATAAACACACTCATGGGTATCTAGGCCAAGCCCTGCTTTTGCCCATCTGTGAATAGATAAGTAAAGTAGCATGACAACACAGGCCTTCTCTTGGTGACTGTGCTTTCCTGATGCAGCACCCTACTCCTGGGAGCTTGGAGGTTCAGGCATTTGCTAGCAGGATAAACGTCAACTCACGCCCTACGACTCCTCTCAGACAGAGAGTCAAAGGAAATTAAGGCATTCAGGAAATTAATGTTGCCCTTTGGTTAGTCAACACAATCTGCTTGCTAGGTAGGTACTCCCACACATTATGGAACATGGTGGCTGAGATTTTGCTAGCAGTCTGGAGAAATTCTATGCAAACCTTATGCAGACTATTCAGAATGACTAGGTAACAGACAAATATGTTACAAGATTATGACTGAACACTACTGATTGCTTAGGAAGAGCACGTACATGCAAGAGGTGCGATCCCCACTATGTATGCTGCTTGAAACATTATTCCAAGACCCATGGGAGGAGAGGACATCCCTAAGTCTCTCATCTTATCCGCCTCTTGATCCCTAGTCATGGATTTAGACAATTCCAAAAATTGGATGATGAAGGCGCGCTCACGTATTGTGACATGCTTCATCATAGCCAAACTCATCCCACCCTTGTAAGATAGTACTACCAGGGCGGACTCGGCCTCTAGGGTCGGCTGTATGGGGGACTGAGTCAGGTTCTGGGCAGGCAGCCATCCTTGATGAATGTGTGACTACAGGAAGCACCCACCAGCTACAGACCATGAGGCACAGGGCCTTAGACGATTAGATTGAGTCCACCTTGGTAGTACTGTAGGGATTGCACCTCATGGGTATATGTGATGGACTTTGAGGCTGGTGCGTTTCTCCAATAATTGCCTCCCCCAAAACATCTCTCTCTGTGGTGGTTATGTTTAGGAAGAGCAGTCAGGACTTACTAGGTAATCTGGTGCTGTGCATAGATGAGATTCACTGCGGGTGAATGTTTGCATTATTCAGCTTTCCATCCATCATCTGTTCTTTTTGCTTTTGTCACCCTAAGTGGGAAGAGTATGCCCAGATGTGGGTCCCGTGCATACTTTGCCACTGGTTTCAAGTTAGCCTAGCTTATGAAGGGTGATACCCCAAAACTGGTAACAGGATACTTGTTTCTAGCCCAGGGAGGATCTAGCCTGGCAGTTCGGACTGGTCTGTTTCCATGGGGAACAGGGTCAAGTCTGATTTGCATTTGGGTTGGTAAGACAGAGTCTTCGAGGATGAAAAGGGATGTTTCCTATGCCTTAGCATGGCCCCATGATAGCTGCGCCAGTGAAGAGAAATTTAGAGTGTGTAGAAGAGACTACAAGTGTCTTCTAGCAACCAAGAAATTGTTGTACCTAAAAGTTCAGTGGGCCGAATTGAGGTAGGCCGCAGCTGAGAAAATGTCCAAGAAATTCTAGGAATTGGTTGCTACGGTGGGGAAGGGGACGGTAAATGCTGTAGAAACTTGGATAGGTCCATATATTTGGGTTAACCAATTTTTTTTTTATAACTATCGTTTTTGAGATGAAAGGAAAAATATTGTGGTACACATGTTAAGCAATTGGCATTGTGTAAACGGAAATTCCGCACACAAACGTTTCCCGTATATTGTGATACATTTGTAAAAAGGAGGGGGGAAGGGGGCTGAGGTCCTTCATAGACATATATAGTCATTGTTGCATATGGACTAACCCAGACTGCATCCCTCACCTTCCTTGGTTTGTCCTCATATCCTGTACATTATCCACATTACATTATATTATATAGTCCCCAGCCATTGAGACCAGATTTTGTCGCATTTCTTTGGGCAGTCCCTAGCCAGATACACTGAGCGTTCCATGGTGGCGCACCAGTCCAGTCCCGTCCCCTCCTCCACTCTGTCAGGGAGGGAGGAGTGTTCCACACCCAGTGTCTCGCTATGTCTCTTTTGGCTATAAGCCGAGCAGTGCCCAGGAATGTTTTGTGTGCCCTTGTGCCTTCAGCTCCCACCATCACCCCGAGAAGAACCATCAGCAGGGAGGGCTCGAGGGTGAGCCACAGCACCTCCAAAAGCTCCCCCAGGATTTGCGACCAGTAGCGTGCGATGCTAGGGCAGGACCAGACTATGTGGAAGAAGTCTGCGGGTGAGTGTGCTCATCTGTTACATTCAGAGTTGGCTCGCAACCCTGCTTAGTGGGGCCTGACTGGTGTGAGGTATATGTGATGTAAGAAGTATATTTGGATTAATCGTAGTCTGGCAGATACGGCAACACCAGGGATCGATAGATGCTGGATATCCCCCCCACCATGCCCAAGTCTCCGATCATTATTTTTGTCTCCATGGGACTAAATTCCGGCATCAAGGTGCCCCCGAGGATGTGGACTGCCATGGCATGTCGCATCTGTAAATACTTGTGAAATTCTGTCTTAGCCAGAGCATAACTCTGTTAAAGTTCCTGAAAGGACCTCAAAAGATTGCGGTCCCAGATGCTACCAACCACTGTAATTCCAATGTTGTCCGATTTGGAGAATCCCTTCAGGCCCACCACCTCCTGAAGCAGTGTCCCTTGCCGCAACGGTGTGCATTGGGTGATACGTTTCCACCATACTGTGTGTTTTTTTTTGCCTGGCTCGTGACCTCAGGGAGTGTCCATGGGATGGGTGTCCCATAAAGCAATTTCATAATTCCGAAGAACCTGAGAACCAGCTTCAAGGTTGAAGACTGAGCGGCGGCAGTTCATTGCATTTGATCTCTCTTCTGATGTAGTCGATGTCATCCTTGCTACCAGGTGTCCATTTACAAAGTCTGTTCACACCAGACAATAGAACATGTTTATGGCTTGGTGAGGCACCCTTAATACAGACCAGTTGCAGGCCATACTGTGGGATGGTTATTTGTCGGGTCTTTCTGCCTTTTTATGTTTGTAGACCAGCCATCTCTGTTGAAATCACCTGTTGTGATGCAATTTCTTAAAGGCTTAACTCGTATGTTTTCAACAAGACCCTTTTGATGCAACAATGGAATCCTAATCTGGTCCTCAGTTTTCCTAATATGCATCCATTTTTAACTGATGCACAGCTGCCTTCTATATCTCCTGACTCTGAAGACATTCTTTCTCATCGCAGTAACTTCAGCTTGTCATGTGAGTGAGCCTCAGGCTCTTTCAGTCCAGCAGTCCTACACCACCAACTTTCAGGACAAACATGTGCTGAGGACTAGAGCGGTCTTCCTGCCAAAGGTTGTGACTTATTTTCATGTTGTACAGTCTATCACACTTCCCACATTGTTTGCACCACCTCTCCCTTAGAAAGAGGAAAGACTATCGTTTGGATTAAAAAAAGAGTGTTAGGGCCTGATTTAGATCTTGGTGGAGAGAATACTCCATTTCAAATGTGACGGATATCCTGGTGGCTGCCTTATTACAATCTCCATAGGATATCATGCGATCGTAATAAGGCCAACGGGATATCCATCACATTTGTGATGGAGTATTCCCCTCCGTCAGGATCTAAATCAGGCCCCTAGTCTTTTATATTGATGACACCAGATATCATTCATTGGGTAGATGATTGGCTCTTTGTGGGGTTCTCTGGGGCAGAGGAAGTCGAGCAGTACAGAAAAGGACTTTTTCTTGGTGGATAGTCCTCTGCATTAAGATCTGCTGTGTGCTGGCCAAGTCTCAGTCTCTGGAAGGAATGGGCAACCATTCCACCAAGGCCAAGGCAGCTACCATTAGTTTGGGATGCAGCGTGCATGCCCTGGAAATTTGTCAGGCCACAACGTGGGCATCCGTGTATACGTTTATGAAGCTTTATGGTCTTCAAAGCTAGTTTGTCGTGAAAAGCATTTCAGATACTTGGTCCTGCAGGTTTTGATTGTAGCCATTTCATAGATCCACCAACTAAAGGGGTGCTATTTTCATTCTGAAGGTGAGGAATATGCGGTTATAAGAATCTATTACAACAAGTTACTTACTTTCAGTTACACTGTTTCTGGTGGACCGCCTAACCACTGGTTCCTCACTGCCCTCCCACCTGCCCATTCTGTTGAATAGCCTCCTTTCTATCTAAAAAGGTCCAAAATTGGACATCTGCACACTGGCACAGATCATGTTTTTTTGGTCTTTGTGTTCGAGGGTGTGGATAGTGTTTAAAAAAAAACTCACGCCAGCATGCTAGGTGGCCATTTCATCACTACCAGGGCAGAACGAGATTGACATGGAGGAGGGCAGCAATGTGCTAAAAAAAAACTCTTTCGAATCAATTCTGGAGCATGGGATACTCTGAAGGTGAGGAATCTGTGGTTAAATAGAGTAACCACAAGAAAGAGCATTACTAAAGTAAGTACATTATTCATCATGACCAGATTTCCCAATGGGACAAGTCATCTATTGTGCGATAAAGCTGTGTAATAATATTGTGGTAACTCTTGAGAAAGACATGTACAAAAATAAGTGACATACTCAGCTAAGGTGTAAAGATCAGCACCCTGGCCATTGAAAAGATGCTTTGGGGGGAAAATGTTGCACATTCTACAAGCAGTCATGCCTGTCACACTTAAGGTAGACCAGGCATTTATCCTTATACAGGAAAGACGTACAGTGATACTCCTGTACGTCATAAAAAAACACAAAACAATTGGATAGACTTGTGCTTACCCGCATTTACCTATCCCAGTACAAACCCAAGAATCCTGTGAATCAAATGAAAAGTACAAGCAACTGGGGTTTGGAAAACTGTTTTCCAGTGTGGAATATTCTGTTAGATTGATTCCGACCACTGGCGTTGACCCTGAAACACTACTTTATTTTTTGTTAGACTTCATAAAGTTTGCATATAAAAGGACTGCTACTTTCTCGTGATATTAAAAAAGATTAGATACATTATTTTCCTAATCAAAAATATCACATAGATAGGAGTAGAGTGCTATATTTGGCTGAAGAATGGTCTTCTACTTAGTCGACAGTTGCTCTTATTTTTTCTACCTGAGTAAATATGAATACTTTCCAATCTTTAATAATCAGACCTGCTTCTGTAGGGCGGTTTTCATAGACCCTATGCGAAGGAGGGCCTGATGTGACTTTTCCCTTTGTTTTACTCTAGGTTTTCTTATGGCGCTCCACTGATACACTACAGAAAGATGGTCTGATTGACAACCTTAGGTACTGTGGATTAGTCCAGAGTGGCAATCTATAACATATATATTGATCTCTGGGAAGCCATAATTACCTTGTTTACAAACGTGTCGGGGATACGAGCCTTACCTAGAAACCATGTGCACTTACCACCACTAGGTCACGTTGTGTCAGATTTAAATTGGGAGTTTTACGAACTGATGACATGACAAAGAAATGAACAATGTTGTTTGTGCAGCGATGATGTGATTGACACAAGTATGCAATTTCTGCTATTCTGTCCTTCATATGAACATGCTAGGATAACGTTGTTTTCCTTTGTGTATGTACTTTAACATAAGATGAGCAACTTACGTCATTGCCCTTTCCTACTTAACTGATATTTCTTGATGTTCCTCATCATTTGATAGTTTTTAACTTCAGCTTGTCAGATGCGTTTGTCGTTATCAAAGCTGTAGAAATGGTGTATCTGTTTAAATGCCTGTGATACATATTGAACTATTTTATTGGTTGTACAGAGATTTGTATCACTTTACCTGAGTTTTCAATTTTGTGCCGTTTCCCAGGGTTTATGTCAGTGATGATGTTGCCTTGGTTTAATGGAGGTTTACTTCAAATAAGCATATTTATTTATGAAATAACAGTTTAAAAATTGCAACTTATCTTTACTTCTGGATTTTAGATCGCCAACCGTGATCTCCTGAGCACCATTGGTAGAGAGTTCTCTGGCAATGTGGAAAACGGCCTAAAGGCTATCGGTAGGTGTATACCATTTGATGAGTTCTGTTTTACGTACAGTTTGAGTGCTATCCCATATACCTTTAAAAGCATTTCTTTAAAATACAGTGTGGGTCTCTTAAAGGATACGTTGTTGTTTCATTGAATCATATTCTAACTCTAGCATAGGATTTTTGTTAATTGTTAAAGTGAGTACTATAGCTCTTGAAGCAAAAAGTGTTGTGTTCTCCAATACAATGACGTATTTTAACCCTAAAGCAAGCACTAAGAACCATCCACTTACGCTTTATGCAGATGAGACAGTGCTTATCTCAGACTGCTAGTGGACCTAGCCAAAAAGGTGCAGTTCATGGCAGACCTGAGTCTTAAAATGAACATGGCCAATTCAGAAGTAATGACTATGGACCAACAAAACACCAAAGTAAAATTAATTAGGATTAATAACTGTAATCTCGAAATTATGGAACCTTTTACATATTATGGGGTAACAAATTAAACTGATCCACATAGTTGAATTTAGCTAGTTTAAAGTTGGCCATGCTTAACAACAGCATTTTATAAAGCCCTTGATGAAAATGTAAAACACATAGAGCACTCCTTTAGCAATGCACTATGTTAAAAACATTCAGTCATACGAAGGTGCAGTCTTGCGTGCTCTTGGGGAATACGTTTCTAAAACCAACTTTTGGGGCTGCCTAGCACTAGATATAATTATATTTGCCATCAAGAAGTGGAGCAGTCTTCTAGAGTAGTCAAGATAAACTGGAAACCACTAGCGTGTCAATTTCAGATGGTTTAATCCCCCTGTCAGCCTCACTACAAATGTATTACATTAGTTACTACATTTGAATCATGTGTTTGAAATTGTGTGGCATAATCATATTGAAAGAACTGTCAGGCAAATTTAATTTCCTACACATCATTTCGACTCTACTTAAACTGAACTTTATAGACAAACAAAAAACATACACTTTAAACGTTTACTAATTATGCGAAAGCAGAAAGTAAATCGCCCGACTTAGTGAAGCCTTCAGTTAGGGCATATTAGCTATTATTTCTGCATCGGGTCTGAAGCCGTATCTGTTGGGCATTTAACCCTTATGAGCAAAATCCGACACACTTTGTTTGGCTTTGGTCCAGAGGGGCTACGCTTTCCGACAATTAGGGCTCCTGAGATGCACTGCTCTTGCTGCCAGTGTGTCCAATTATCTAAGCCGTCCTAATGATATTTTCCTTTTCCGTCTGTTCCTTTTTTCGGGAATCCACAAGAACATTTCTGTGTTCAGGATTATGGTGTCTGGGTATTAGAAACAGTAGAATGACACTTTTATGATCGCTAACCCGAAAATCATCCTGCATTTGTTTTGCAGTATAGAAATTTTTAAGGGCAACATTAATGAAAATGGAATGCTTTGGCAGGTTTCTATCCCATTTATTTAGGGGAAAGGCTAATTTTGATCTGTTCAAAATCTGATGTAGGAGTACTAAATAGTGAAATCACTTCATTGCATAATTACTTAAAATCATTGCCAGCAGCATAAAAAAAATCAGAATTAAAATGACAGTGGCATAAATAAGATCCACAGGAAAAGTGGGCTTAAGCCCCCTAAATGCTTAAATTACACTACCATCACGAGCTGCCCTACATCAACAGCCAATTTCCCTGCTTAGAATAATAATCAGCTGGTGTGCCAAACCACACTGACTTTGTAAACAAATTAGAACGAGAGAATAAGTAGAATCCACAATAAAAGTAGACTTGAAACCCCTAAATGCATAATAATACACTACTCTACTGTCATGTGCTGGCCTACTATGCCCACGTCTACAAAGTGTGTGCAGACCAAGGCATTTCACACTACATTTGCTGTAGGCCAGTGGCCCCAGAGGCAAATTAACCTATCAGCATACAAAGCTATCAACATGCAAATAGACTACTTCCCAACCTCCCGAGACCCATATGTTTACTAATTGGGTCCCTGTTTCCGGTCATAAGGGCCCCCAGAGGCTGTCTCCCGCTGTACCCATGCCTCTCGTAGTCGCTGCCTGCTTCAGAAAAGAATTTGCCAAAGCAGGTAAGTTTCATCGGGGCTTCTGCTGTGATCATGTAAATCGGCGCTTCTTTGCATGGTCTTAACCCGTACTTAAAGAATATCGGTTTTAGGAGCGTGCGCCTCTGTTATAAAAGGCCAGGGCAGCAACATGGACTACTGATAATGTGTGATATTGACACAGCCTGCATTCTTTCTGAGTGCTGTTCAAGGACTTCCAGTGGCTTCTATATTCCCATAGGGGAACAGTTAAAAGCCGCATCAGCAGTTTACTCCTGAACGCACGGCATCCAATAGCCACTTTTAAGTACTGTTGACAGGAGGTAGCCACATGTGAATCCGCAAGGCCCTCAGCAACTCTAAAGTTCCTGATTCACATTACAAGGGGATCTTGCTGATATGTTGGAACCAGGTTGAAGATTTCGTGTGCGCTCTACAAATACCTGGCCCAGGTGCTGGAGTTGTCTGTAAAAATTGACTTAAAGGCCTCTTGCAGGCACGCTGGATCTGCCCTGCTCACTTGTAGATGGAATGTAATTATGTCCTTTTTGCATTCTATCTCCATCTTCATCCAGTTAAACTCCAGGCAAATCACTGTGTGGCTTGTAGATCTTGGGATGTGAAATATTTTTTCATAGGCTTTTAGATGGCAACGCTCGAGTAGCATAGTGACCCTACCAGTGTAAGCAAGGTGGCCATAACTGATTGTTGGTAATAATTTAGCCCTGCTGACGTTCCGTATTACCTCTGCAGTGGGAGCTTTTAGCCTATGATATAGTTTGGATAGGGCGGAGGTGGTTCTCTCCACTTTCTCTAGCAACGCTGAGGCCTGATGCCTACATTTGCCTGTATCTGATACCAAAACTCCAAGATAATTATATTTGCTTGCTGTCTCTATCTTTAAAGGGTCTAGGTTCCAATTCAGTAAGTATTTTTTTGGCCCATCACCAAAAATCAGGGCCTTGGGTTTAGCCTCATTTGCCTGCAAGGCGTTCTTTAGGTTGTACAGGTGTGAAGTATTTCAAAGGCCCTTTCCTTCCCAATCCCGTGTCTGGGCAAGCAGGACCACATCACAAATCATCCGCATACTGTATAATAGGGAGACTTTTCGGGCCGATTTGGGAGGGTATGTGTTCCCCTTGAGCAGTTCCACACCCAAGTTGGCTGTGTAAAGATTAAGCAGAGCGGGGGCGATCACACAGCCTTGCTTTGGGTCTTTATTAGTGTAAATCTTTCCTGTAGCATGCGTTTGTGATATCTTGATCCGCACCCACGTGTCCGTATATAAGGCAGTTATAGCCATCACCAGCTTTTTAAGCATACCCCATTCCGCCATTTTTTTCTAGAGGGAATTACTGTTGACTCCGTTAAAAGTTGAACTATAATCCATAAAACAGAGTGGAGGGGGGCGAGGTTTTCAGTGCCTTAGTGCCCAAATACGATAGTGCAATTACATTGTCTTTGGTATAGAAGTTAGGTATAAGCCTGGTCTGGTACATGGGTCTGATGTTATTTTCCATTATCCAAATTTCGAGGTCATGTAAGATAACTCTTCCAAAACCTTATCGTCCACATCCAGAAGGGCTTTTCAGTCCGAGTGACATCCCCCTTTTTGTGGATTGGACGCAGGATCAAACACTTCCAACCCTCCAGCACCATGTAAGCATTTGTTAATTAAAGTTTTCATGTGAGCAGCCCAAAAATCCCGGTCTTCCTTAAAAATACTCCCCCGAAGACCGTTTGGTCCGAGTGCCCCATCGCTCCAGGTACTCTTGAGGATATTTTGTGTGGTCTCTTCAGCAAAGGTTAGGGAACTATTTTCAAGGCCATCCAGTGCGTAAAGCAACATGGATTTATTATAAGCAGCAGCATTGTCAGGATCCACATATAGCTTTTCCACGTGGCTCTCCCACCCGGAGGCCGAGACCATGCTGTCCTTACTAGTGGATGAATTGTTCATGGTATGAACACAGCCCCAAAATTCTCTCGATTTACCTGGCAGTAATAATGCATGTATGTTTTTACAGTGTTCCTCTGTTTCTTTTAATTTTAGTTTCCAAGTTACTTTCCTATGCTGTTTCCTGGCCTGTTTCATTTTGTCTTTGTAAGGGTTGTTTTCTATTTTTTGGTGTAATCGTTCCGCCGGCCGACAAAGCTTTTTATTCCATTGATACTCCCTGTGCGCTGTAAAAGAGTAGATACCCCTTCTTTTACCCCCATTGTTGCTGATAGAGGGCTATCAGTGCTAGTAAATGCATCATGAAGTGCAGTTTGCCATAATCCCCCACTGGTCCACTGCACGGTGTGTTCCTTTTACTGGAGTTGGAAAAAACGTAGGCAAATTTCCATTGTCGAGCAGCCGGGCCCCATTGGGGTCGTTTTGGTTATGGGCCTAGATTGATAAGTGGCGGCTTTCCGCTAGCTATATATGTCTGATGTATCATTGCCCTGAAATTGATCACTGTTGACACAGGGTTATGGTCCCTTGGTCTGTATAGAACCTGATAGCTTAGACATCTAGCCAACAGAGCTGTATTTTCAAATATATAATCCAGTGTATGGATGTTTTTAAAGGTGAGTAACAGTGTGCCAACTAAGATTCTTTTTTTGTTGGTCAAGCCAAACTCCTTAAGGAAGATTTCAGGTAGGTTCTTGCAGAGTACCCTGGGATTTCCTTGATTTGACCCAAATCTCGGAAGTTAGACTCTTGCTACCACGCACTCGTGATTTGGGTGCTCATCAAAAAGAGCCTTTACCGAAGATATAGTGTGTTTAACATTGGCCTTTTCTTGTGCTTCCGCCAGTGGTTAATATACAAGTTTATAATTAAAACCGGGGTGGATTTCCCTGTTAAATGCCAAGCTGTATGTGCACACCACATGCACCTCCTAAGATGATCTGTCCTAAACCTCTGCCTTTACTTGTAAATCTAATATTACATATGTCTGCCGAACAGGTTTTTCTTTTGCGCAGGGGTCTGGGATGTTAGGAAATGGGTTGAAGTGGGTAGCGGCTCCATTGACCAGGTTCCTTGGAAACACAGAATATTAGCAGAATTTAAGAACTCCCTGGTGGCGAAACGCACAGTAAGGGAGGCCAAGTCCACCACTTTCCAGCTTGTTAGTTTGATGGTACTTCTTATTGATTTTGTATGTGTCACTTTATGGCTAAAGATTCGACCTTCCTTTGGTACACAAGGCTGCGGGTAGCCAAGTCCGGTTCAGGGAACCTTGATTGGTGAGTGGTGTTAGCACATCTATGCATTGTGTGCCGCCTATATCCCTTGCCAGTTGTACAGTGATTCTTTTGTCAGAGGGACAAATTAAGAGTGAAGCTGGTTGCTTCTTTGAAAGCGACATTTGTTTTCCCATTGACAGAACAAACCGATATCTCTCTTTTTCCAGCTTGGTAATTAATATGCCCCACTTCTTAACCCCTTAGCTGCTGGGCTTTTCCCCCCCAGTGCTGAGCCCTTTTTTGGCTATTTGGGGTAGTTCGCGCTTAGGGCTTCATAACTTTTTGTCCACATAAGCTAACCACGCCAAATTTGCGTCCTTTTTTTCCAACATCCTAGGGATTCTAATGGTACCCAGAGTTGGTGGTTTCCCCTGGAGGAGACCAAAAAAATAGCCAAAATACAGTGAAAATTTAGTTTTTTCCAAAAAAATGGGGAAAAAGGGCTGCCGAAGAAGGCTTGTGTTTTTTTCCCTGAAAATGCCATCAACAAAGGGTTTCTGGTGCTGAAATCACTATCTTCCCACCTTTCAGGAACGGGCAGACTTGAATCAGAAAACCAAATTTTTCAACACAAATTTGGCATTTTACTGGGACATACCCCATTTCTACTATATTTGGTGCTTTCAGCCTCCTTCCAGTTAGTGACAGGAATGGGTGTGAAACCAATGCTGGATCCCGGAATGCTAAACATTTCTGAAAACTAGACAAAATTCTGAATTCACCAAGGGGTCATTTGTGTAGATCCTACAAGGTTTTCCTACAGAAAATAACAGCTGAAATAAAAAAAAATTGAAATTGAGCTGAAAACAACAGCCATTTTTCTTTATGTTTTACTCTGTAACTTTTTCCTGCGATGTCAGATTTCTGAAAGCAATATACCGTTTTGTCTGCTGGACTCTTCTGGTTGCGGGGATATAAAGGGCTTGTAGGTTCATCAAGAACCCTAGGTACCCAGAGCCAATAAATGAGCTGCACCCTGCAGTTGGTTTTCATTCTATACTGGGTATACAGCAATTCATTTGCTGAAATATGAAGAGTGAAAAAGAGGTATCAAGAAAACCTTTGCATTTCCAAAATGGGATCAAGATAAGGTTTTGAGGAGCAGTGGTTATTTGCACATCGCTGAATTCCGAGGTGCCCATACTAGCATGTGAATTGCAGGGCATTTCTCAAATAGACGTCTTTTTTTACACACTCTCTTATATTTGGAAGGAAAAAATGTAGAGAAAGATAAGGGGCAATAACACTTGTTTTGCTATTCTGTGTTCCCCCAAGTCTCCCGATAAAAATGATACTTCACTTGTGTGGGTAGGCCTAGTGCCCGCGACAGGAAATGCCCCAAAACACAACATGGACACATCCTATTTTTTTTATAGAAAACGCAGCTGTTTTTTCCAAAGTGCCTACCTGTAGATTTTGGCCTCTAGCTCAGCCGGCACATAGGGAAACCTACCAAACCTGTGCATTTCTGAAAACTAGAGACCTAGGGGAATCCAAGGAGGGGTGACTTGCGGGGCTCGGACCAGGTTCTGTTACCCAGAATCCTTTGCAAACCTCAAAAAGTGGCTAAAAAAACAAGTTTTCCTCACATTTTGGTGACAGAAAGTTCTGGGATCTGAGAGGAGCCACAAATTTCCTTCCACCCGGCGTTCCCCCAAGTCTCCCGATAAAAATGATACCTCACTTGTGTGGGTAGGCCTAGCGCCCGCGACAGGAAACGCCCCAAAGCGCAACGTGGACACATCCAAATTTTTGGAAGAAAACAGAGGTGTTTTTTGAGAAGTGCCTACCTGTAGATTTTGGCCTCTAGCTCAGCCGGCACCTAGGGAAACCTACCAAACCTGTGCATTTCTGAAAACTAGAGACCTAGGGAAATCCAAGGAGGGGTGACTCGCGGGGCTCGGACCAGGTTCTGTTACCCAGAATCCTTTGCAAACCTCAAAAAGTGGCTAAAAAAACAAGTTTTCCTCACATTGCGGTGACAGAAAGTTCTGGAATCTGAGAGGAGCCAGAAATTTCCTTCCACCCAGCGTTCCCCTAAGTCTCCCGATAAAAATGATACCTCACTTGTGTGGGTAGGCCTAGCGCCCGCGACAGGAAATGCCCCAAAACAGAACGTGGACACATCACATTTTTTCATAGAAAATAGTGCCTACCTGTGGATTTTGGCCTCTAGCTCAGCCGGCACCTGGGGAAACCTAGCAAACCAGCACATTTTTGAAAACTAGAAACCCAGGGGAATCCAAGATGAGGTGACTTGTGGGGCTCGGACCAGGTTCTGTTACCCAGAATCCTTTGCAAACCTCAAAATGTGGCTAAAATACCACGTTTTCCTCACATTTCGGTCACTCCCAGAGTCTGCGCCATTGTCCTATCCCTCAGATGCTGTCTCAGTATCTGATGTCTCAGTCTCTGATCCTATGTCAGAGCGGTCCTCTATAACCTGAGTGCAGGCAGCAGTCATCCATCAAGATGCCATCTCTGCTATTGGCTAAACTGTTGCTCTAAAACACTAGCCTACGTAGACAGTCACAAAATCGATGGTGTGTGTGAGATACGTGCAACAGTAGAGGCCACCTTACCTGCGCTTCTTCCCTCAATCAGCACGTACTTTCAAGACACTCAAAAAACACCTTGTCACATACCATTCGTCACAGTCTTTAGCTCCTCCTGCGCCCAGTCCAACAATCATTATTGGTGCTCCCACTCCCTCCTCCTCGGATTCCCTCATTACCACCCAGCAAAAGTGCCCTTCATCTCTCCATAGACTTTACTAATGTACTCAGCTATTTACATAAAATACAGATGTGCTCTTTGCAGTAGGCATATAAACCTTCTGTGCTTCTTTATGGCACTAAAACTGCCACTAGACAAGTCGGACCCTTTTCCCCCCAGGGAAACCACACACATATTGACAAAAGTGATGTATATATGACAGCCAACCACCTGAAACTCAACTCAAGCAAAACCGAAATAATCCTCTTTGGCCCTCACCAAAAAAACCTGGGACCCCCCATGGTGGCCCACCAAGCTAGGCCCTGCACCCACCCCCGCCAACTACGCACGCAACCTCAGCATCATCCTAGACTCCTCCCTCTCTATGACCCAACAAATCAACGCTCTTACCTCCTCATGCTTCAACAAACTCCGTATACTGAAAAACATTCAAATGGATCCCCACAGAGACCAGAAAAACTGTCACTCACGCACTCATCAGCAGCAGGCTTGATTACAGAAACGCCCTCTACGCCGGCACCACTCTAAAACTCAAGTGCAAACTACACGCATCCAGAACTCAGCAGCACGACTCATCCTCGACCTCCGCCGACACGAACACATCTCTCCACACCTCAAATGCCTCCACTGGCTCCCCATTGACAAAAGGATCACCTTCAAGATCCTCATCCTCGCACACAAATCACTCCACAACACAGGCCCTGCCTACCTCAACGAGAGTCACCTTCCACACCCCCACACGAAACGTCCGCTCAGCTGACCTCTCTCTCGCCTCTGTCCCCCGCATCAAACACACCACCACCGGGAGCAGATCCTTCTCCTACATTGCACCCAAAACATGGAACGCATTCACAACCCACATTCGCAAGACCCAAAACCTACTTCTTTTCAGGAAGGGCCTCAAAACCTGGCTTTTTGAACAGTGAACCTCCTAGCCCCTTTCCCTCCCCCCGTCCCCCCCCCCAGCGCCTTGAGACCCTCACAGGTGAGTAGCGCGCTTTATAAATCTCTTTGATACAGATCTACCTATATATATATATATATATATATATATAAATATATATATATATATCTACATAGATATATCTATAGATATATCCATGTACCTAGATATATCTATCTACATAGATATATATATATATGGATATATACATATATTTTTTTTTAGTTGTTGTAGGGTTTCCTTGGGGGCCAAAATGGCCCCCAGGGAAACCCTACAACATCTAAAAAAAAAATTGCCCCCACGGGCGACCCCCTGTCATTTCATATATTTTTTTTTTTTTGAAAAAAAAAATCCCTTGGGGGGCACCTACCTTTTTTTTTTATAAAAAAAAAATATGCCGGGGGGGGGGGGGGGTGGCCCGTTTTCCGGGGGGGGGGGCACCCCCCTAAAGTGAAATCCCTGGTGTCTAGTGGGGTTTCCTGGCCCCCGATCGCAGCTGTGCTGCGATCGGGGGCCAGGAAACCGTTTCAGAAGGCCTCGTAAGAAAGGGGAGACTCTCCCCTTTCTTACGAGGCCTTTTCAAAATGTTTCCTGACCCCCCCGATGCTGCGACCGGGGGCCAGGAAACACTTTCAGGAAGGCCTCGTAAGAAAGGGGAGACTCTCCCCTTTCTTACGAGGCCTTCCCGAACGTGTAAAAGGCCGTTTTCCCCATGAAAGCAGGAAGCGGCCGCAAGGCTGCTTCCTGCTTTCATGGGGAAAACACCTTTGCAACGTCAGCGCGCCTCGCAGCGCGCTGACGTCACAAAGGGGCGGGTGGGGGGAGACACGTTAGCTTCCGTGTCTCCCGGGGGGAGTAAAAAATAAATAAAAAAATCCTCAGGTGCGACGCACCCGAGGATTTATTAATGCCCTTCCTGGTGTCGGCCACTGGTCGTGACCCGCACCAGGGAGGGTGTGTGGGCGTCGGCCAGTTGCCGACGCCCGCACTTAAGAGGTTAAATTAGTGGATATATTCAAGAATCCTTTCAACAATACTCTGATCAGTCCACATGGTTAGTGTGGATTCTTCCTGGCTAATCCAGGAGTAAAAATTGAAGTTTACCAACATCCGGTGCCCCGAGGTGTGAATAAAAAGCAATGGTATATTATGCAGTAGACGCAGGATATTTGACCTATTAAGAATGTCCCAGGGCCCCCGCGTGGCATATTGCGGGGTGAATATTAAGGCTGGCATTTCATTTTACCTCAGGGAGTTTGTTGCCTGTGCTATCTTGCAAACTTTTGAGTGGACGACTTGTATTTCCATGTTGAACATGCGCAGGGCCAATTCCATGCATACTCAGGCCAGTTCCATGCATATTCAGGCACTCCAATTTGTCTGCACTATCTGGTAGCCAGTTGCATGAAAACTTTGATCTTGCATATTGCTCATGCCCTAGACCGTGGCATTCCCTGACATCAAAGCCGCCCTGAGAGGGGTTATTTCCAGCAAGACTCCTTGTTTTTCCAGGCCCTGGCATTGCACAGTCTGTGAGAACGTGGCAGTCGTATCAGGAGTTACACTCTGTGTGACTCTTCGTTCTGCGAGGGCCGGCTCCTTATGCCCTATGATTGACTGAGTGGTCGTGTGATTTTTATAGCTTATTTCTTTATGCAGCACAGTTTGTTGCATGTCACGGCTCCGCCTTATCTGAGCTGGCAAAGCTGTGCTATTTCTCTCAAAAGTTGAATGATGTATCCCCAGGCTGGTTGTTGCCGGGGCCGCTATCTCCTCCACATCTGCCATCTGTGGAGCCGGCTAATTCATAATTTGCGAGAGGTAGGCAGACTTTACCTCTCTCCCTTTAACCTTAGAGCACACCCCGAGCATACGTTATTGTTTGGGCATTATGTACCATGCATGTTGTTAGCTGAACATCATGTCTAATTTCCCCCTTGCTATCTCCCACTATGTGTGTTCCTTGGGTCTTTAGAGCTTCCTGTGGTGGCTTGTCCTTATGCCACATTAATGAATTGCGGTGGAGTGACTGGACACAGTGCATGATGAGGTTTTTTGATGGAATATCGGGTAGGTTTCTAGCTGCAGGTAGTTGTCCCCAGATCTGTGGAGCTCCTGCTTTTCAGAGAGATGTTGAGTAGTGCTTTCTTTTTGCCCATCTCAGTCTAGTCTTTCTTTTAGTGTTTTTTTATGATTCCTTTAGCTTTTTCTTCTGACATCTTGATAACTGTCTGTGGATTACTTTGAGTGAAATGGCCACCTACCAGGAAGTTAAAATCTTCTGTCATTTGTCCCATTGTACGGTCTTGTGTGGTAGCCTCTTCTGGGAGAATTGTAAACCTTGTTTGTTCTTCAGTTTGAGGCAGGATGTTAGTCTCCATACCCGTTCCCTCTTCACTGGGCTCTTTGTGGTTCTCCTGTTCTCACATGGCTCCATGGCCTTTGATTCTCCAGACTTTATTTTGTCCATCATCCTGCCGTGTTTCCTGCTCATTTCATTGGTAATTTTATAGTAATTTATCAGAGTGGCTAATTCATCAAGCAAGGTAGTTAGTTTTTCTATTATTGCATTATTGTACTAATGTACTTCCTTCTTTCCATTTGTTAATCCAGTTTCATGGTTAGCGTATCAATTTTCCTATCAACGTTAAGCACACTGTGCAAGCATGTGTGTTAGACCTACTTAAATCTCAAACTTATGTGATTGCCAGTTGAGGGCTTTAACTATTGCTAAATGTGAGGCGTTAATAGTATTTATAATACTGTTTGGACTTTCCCCACCTGCTGCCGCTATGCTAGGCGAGTGTTCTTTTATATTTTCGGGACTAGATGCGACCTCCATATCCACTTCACCACTGTAGGCCTCGTTTCTATGCTCTCAGAGCAGTGCAGTGGTAGAATCCCAGAGCCCAACAACATTGGTTTTTCTAAAGAGGTGTAACGGATCTGGCTAGGCCCTGTGACACCTTGTTCATAGAGTTTGTCTAATTGAGAGGGGACCAGCTGATGTATTGTTGCTTCCGCAAATATCCTCTGTTTTCTTGGTAGAGTGGCTTGGTTATCCACTGGCGGGCCACCCCTAACCTTGTCAAAGGAACCTAGGATTCTATTTAGACGTGGACCCTCTTTTGTAACATCCATGGACAGTTTGGACCAACACCAGTTTCTTCTGTATTCATTGTTGTGGAGATCTCTATTACCTATTGGTGATTATTCACCCCCATAGGCCTATTTGCTGTTTAGGGCCTGGTGTTGTAGTTACTTCTGCTTTTCTAGTGCAGTCTCTGCAAGCTCTACCATCTCTGCGACAGTTGATGCACCCAAACTGGAGCTTACAACACTATTTGGTGGACTTAACCCAAGTATGAGCTCCGGGGGGGTGCTGTCCGTTTGTTTGATTGTGTAATTTCAGGGGCTAATAATGTGTCCTGCCTGCCTGAAGCTTCAATATCTTCATCTGTAACTGCCCTTTCTCTCGTGAAGTAGTTCTGGATTGTATTTTTAGTTGCCGTCAAACCCAGACCACAGGGACCCTTGCCCTTGGGGCCCGCCTTATCCACCTTACAGGGTTTATCCCCCTGTGACTGGCTGATCTCACTTTTATTGTGGAGCCCCATTTTCCCCATGTCTTGCATAGAAGTCTTCGTACGTATCGACTGACCTACTTCTTCTTTTCCTACTTCTATGTTTATTAATACCAGTGCTCTGCTGGCACCCTCAGACCGTGTGTGGTTCTGCTTCGTTGCCATTGCCAGCCTCCTTGTTTTTGTATGATCACTGCATGCCGCAAAGATTTTATGGGCAAATTTCCAGTTTGCCCCAAATACCCATGTGACCCTGTGTATTTTCTTGTGACTTAGTCAGTGGTTTCAGTTGACTTGATAATGCCAGTGGGTGCCTTATTGACAGTTCTGGCATGGACTTTAGCTCTTTGAGTGGCGTACACCCTCCTGGGAGAATCTGGACAGGTTCTTGAAAGCACAAGCCATGTACTGTTTTAGATCATAGTGCTACAGATGGCTTCCATTCTTTCATGCAAATCTATTTAGCGCCGCCGCACCCCTATCCCTTTGCGCCGTCCTTTGGCCTGAGGGAGCACTAGCACACTTGGGTTATAATTCCTTAAGGCGAAGGTTGAATGGAAGCACAGAGGCCTACAGGGACACTATAGCTTAGTAGAGTCCAAAGTGGGGGCATGAAAGCACAAAGGAGTGTTTTTGGCTCTTGATGCTACTTCTACCATATGCTGCTGCAGGTTACGGCCCTGCCTCTAGAGCAGCGCCCCAACCCTTGCCCCTTCTGCAAGCCTTAGGCTAGTGGGGCATGAGCATGCTCTACTTGAAGGTCCCAAAGGTCCCAAGTGTCCTGGGGATCATTTATGAGAGAATATATTTCTCAAAAATGTATACTTCAAGAATCTTAGGGCCGTTAGTATTTTAAATGCCTTTGGGTTTTGTTTGTGACCGCTTCAAACATAGAAGACAATTTATGGTCACTAAAACCAAAAACGTCTGGGAGAAAAGCTAGGGAAGGGCGTGTCTCTTCCTAGCAAACTCAAGGACACTCTGTGAGGAAGGCTGGTCACCAAGCCAATTGCCAGGCCGATGCTTGCTGGAGTGCAGGGGGAGGGATGTGATGTTGGCCCTGTCGTAGGAGCAAGCCACACCGGCCTAGAGCCGGCCACTTCCGCTCCACCAGAAGGGACCGCTGTTCTGAGCCAATTGCTCCCTCCCACCACTCACTTCTCTCACCGTGCTCTCTGCTGGGTCAGTTGTGCCTCTGTGCTGTACTGGTGGGCCCACGGTCTCCCCTCCGCTTGGCCTCCTGATTGCTGCTGAAGAAATGCTGTGGTGGTCCTGTGCTCTGAAGGGGCTCTTCCTTCCCCTCCTTGGCCGCTCCACCTCTCCGTGGGAACTCCCTCATAGTAGCCCATAAGAACCATAGGGCTCAAGACCTGAAGCTTGATACTCAAGATTTCGTGTCTCGGACGAGGAGTTACAAGGATAGTGGGGCAGCAGGAGGGCTCAGAGGGGCGTACTTCAGTCCACTCCTCCTCTCACAGCATGTGGCGTCACCCAGGCCTTTAAGGTGTTGTGCTTTAAAACAAGGATGTCTCCAACATAGACTGACAGCAACGACCAGCCTCTGAATTAAGGCTCGTGACTCTAAGTAATGAAGGGATGTGACATTGGTTTGTATGATTATTGTACCGCGTAAGTTAAATCTCAGGAGAATGTATCTTTCTTTGCATCAATCTTGCGAATGTTGTACATATTTGGTCTCAACTGAAACTGTATTTTTGTTTTCACCTTGTTTTTCTTATTTTTATCTTTTATATATATTGGAAAATTCCTGACTTATATCTGTTTGTTATGATTTGATCTGATCGAACCAGCCCACTGATTAACCCTTAGAATTTAGGGCATGGGCAATAGGATGTGAAAACAAATGGTACCTCACTTGTGTGAGTAGGGTTAGTGGGGTCAACACGAAAGGTGACAGAATGCAACATGGACACATCACATTTTTCCATTAAAAATTGACTATTTTGCAATATCCCTAGCTGTAGAGTTTGGGCCCTAGCTCAGCCGACTCCTAGGTTAACCTAGCAGCCCTGCACATATTTAAAAACTAGACACCGGGGGAATTCAGGGTGGGGTGACTTGTGTGACTCTTAACAGGTTTTCTTACCCAGAAGCCCTTGCAAACCTCAAACGTAGACTAAAAAGCACATTTTCCTCATATTTTGTTGATGGAGAGTGCTGTAATCTGCAGGGAGCAACTAATTTCCTACCACCTAACATTCCCCCAAGTCTCCCGATAAAAATGGTGCCCCACTTGTGTGGGTAGGGCTAGTGGCAGCGACATGAAAGGTGCCAAAATGCAACATGGACACATCACATTTTTTCAATAAAAACGTCCCCTTTTTTTTAAACAATGTGCCTAGTTGTCTGGCTCCCACTAGGTTTTCCTACCCAGAGGCCCTTGCAAACCTCAAAATCTGACTAAAAACACATTTTCCTCACATGTCTGTGATGGAAAGTTCTGGAATCAGCAGGAATCCACAAAATTCATTCCATCCAACCCGATAAAAATGCTGCCCCATTGGTGTGACTGGCCCTAGTGCCCATGACAGGAACAGATTAAACCAAGGTCAATGAGTATCTGTTTGTGAGGACTCCTACTAATGCTTGATTGATCCCTGTTGCAGGCACTTTGCCCAGCCACAGAAGTGTGGCATCATTTTTATTGGGACAAGTAGATCATTGCCTGAGCCTTATTTTACGCTGCCATGTATTGGAGAAGAGTGAGATGGGTCATTGGACCATTTAGAACACCAGCTAGAAAGATCTATGTACTGGTATAAGGAACTAGGAGAATGGTCTGGACACCTCTCCAGACACTGGCTTGCTCCCTTCCCCCGCTGTTGCTACAGAGGAGGGAGCATCCTGTGCGATGGAGGTGCGTAGGGCAGTGGAGGTCCTCAACCTCAAACTGTCCCCAGTGGCTGTCAAGACCAACATCTTGATGGAAGTGCTTCGAACTGGGGCTTCTACATCTGAACCCCTTTTGTATTTTAGTGAGGCATTTACAGATGTCCTGCTGGGGGACGTGGTCTAAGCCCAGCACAGGGGTTCCTGTTAATAGGGTGATTGCCTGCCGCCATCGATCCGCTCCAGTTGACCCTAGCTTTCTCAGCCAACACCCCACCCCTGAGAGCTTAGTTGTCCAAGCTTCTACATCCCACAGCGCATTCCCTTCTCACCTGGATAGGGAATCCAAGAGGTTGGACCATCTTGGAAAATAATTGTTTTCTTCCACCAGCATGGCACTGAAGTTGGTCAACACCTCGTGCTTATTGGGCATTTCTCCCATACAATTTGGGAGACAGTTGTGCAAGTGCTGCCTCAGGTCCCGGAGGAGGCCCGGGCCGTACTCTCCCTAGCAGTGAAAGGCGGAAGAGATGCAGCTAAGTGCACGGGGACTGCAGATTATCAGGAAGGCCTATACCCTGCCTTTTCAATCCTTTCCTCCTCCTATTTCACCTATATTCGAGCGGCTGGTGGAGCATCATTTGTGTCTGCTCCCAGAGGAAGTTACAGCTCTCTTGGCCAAGAGAGCCATAGAAACGGTCCCAATGTCAGAAGTAGGCATGGTTGTTATTCCTGCCGCTTTCTGATACCCCAAAAGAATAAGGGTCTTCGCCTTATTCTAGAATTATGGACCATAAATCTCTTCCTCAAGAAGTTCAAGATGCTTACGTTGGCGCAGGTCTTGTCTGCCCTAGACCTACAAGACTGGTTGATAGCGCTGGATTGGCAGGATGAGTATTTCCATATTCCAATCCTGCCAGCCCACAGGTGCTACCTGCGGTTGAAGATAGGCTACGAACACGTTCAGTTCACCGGGCTGCAATTTGGCCTTACCAGTGCACCTTGGGTGTTCACCAAGATGACCGCGGTGGTCGCAGCTCATCTGTGCAGGTTAGGGGTTTCAGTCTTCGCCTACCTCGACAACTGGCTGTTCGCCCCAGGCTGTCGTCTCCCACCATCAGACTACAGCGAACCTCTTGCATACGCTGGGGTTCACTGTAAACATGCCAAAGTCAAACCTGACTCCCTCAGACACTCCCTTGCAGCTTTGGACACAGTGCAGTTTCAGACTTATCCTTCTGGGCAGCACGTCTAGGATATTCAGGCTTTGATACTTGTGTTTCAGCCTCTGTCCTGGTTTTTGGTCAGAATGACACTGAGGCTGCTGGGCCTCATGTCCTCCTTCATCCTGTTGGTAAAACATGCCAGATGGCATATATGGGCTCCGCAGTGGGACCTGAAGTTCTAGTGGGCGCAGCATCAGGGAAATCTCTCCGACATGGTCCCGATCTCGGAGGAAACTGCGAAAGACCTCCAGTGGTGGTTAACGAACAGCGATTGGGTCAGAGGCAGACTCCTCTCCCTTTCTCAACCAGACCTCACTGTAGTGACGGATGCGTTACTTCTGGGATAGACGGCCATCTGGAAGAGCTGTAGATCAGAGGACTCTGGTCTCCAGCGGAATCCAGGCTCCATATCAACATGTTGGAGCTCAGGGCAATCTGACTAGAGTTTAAAGCATTTCTTCTGTCTTTCAAGGGAAGGTAATGCAGGTGTTCATAGACACTACCACCATATGGTACTGCAAGGATGGAGTGGGGTTGTGGACCCTTTGTCAAGAGGCCCTGTGTCTCTGGACATGGCTGGAACAGCAGGGCATAACCCAGTGTCCAACACCTGGCAGGTTCTCTGAATGCCAGGGCAGACAAACTCAGCTGTCGATGTCTAGCAGTTGACAAATGGCATCTCCATCTGAGGTGGTAAAATGACTCTTTAGGCTGTGGGGAGAGCCTTGGTTAGATCTTTCTGATGGATACAACTACCTGTGGATTCCTCACCTATTGAATACTCCCATTGCGCCAGTATTCAACGGAAATCTTCTTCCTAGCTTCTGCACGTCGACGAGGACGTCACAATTGCCCACACAACGCCGTCTGATGTCATTCAGGCAATAAGAGGTCCTCAACGACGTCAGTTCCCTTTTTTCCGTGCCATTCGAAACGGTTATCTTCGAGGGAGCTACTGTTGCTGTTCGACAGTTACAGTGTGTTTTTGGTTATTTTTTACTTTGAGACATTACAATGTCGCAAAGAAAGTCAGGATTCAAGCCCTGCCGAGAGTGTGGAGGCAAAATGTCGGTAACGGACCCACATTCTGACTGTTTGTGGTGTCTGAGTTCCAACCACGATGTTGACAAGTGCGATTCTTGTCAACACATGAATCCGAAGGCCCTGAAAGAACGTGAGGCCAAACTTTTTCTTGCAAAATCAAAGAAGAAGGAGAAAAGACGTCACCGAAAGTCGTCGTCACCGAAGTCACATCGGCGTCTTCGGGACTCCCGGCGCCGTCGAGAATCTCGGCGCCGGTCGAGCAGGGAGAGGTCTCGATCGAGGTCACCTTCGACTCGACGTCGGAAGACTTGGGAAGTTAGTTCCACTGTCTCTCCCCAACCGACGACGCCGTTACTTTCTCCGGTTTCTCCGACTTCGCCCATGTCATCGGATAATCCTCCTTCAGTGTTCGAGGTTCCACAGCCTCAGGTGTTTTCTCTGTCCATGCAGACGTCGA
Organism: Pleurodeles waltl; assembly: GCF_031143425.1. Lineage (NCBI taxonomy): Eukaryota > Metazoa > Chordata > Amphibia > Caudata > Salamandridae > Pleurodeles > Pleurodeles waltl. The sequence goes on along the minus strand of NC_090445.1, from coordinate 1,194,255,401 downwards.
GACCGGCGTCGATGTCGCCTTCTAACCAGGCACCTCAGTACCCGGCTTTCCCGGCCCCTGGAGCTGATAGTACCGCATTCTTGAATGCAATGTTCTCCATCTTCCAACAGATGGCTCCAGGTGGTGGACCGGCTGGTCCTTCAGGCCCCTTGGCCTTTAACATGGGTGCTCCGGCTCCACTTCCACCGGCACCCTTTATGCCCTTTCTTCCCCTGGGAAACGTAGGCTCGGCGCCGGTATCGGCGCCGGTGGCTTCGGCTCCTGTGGCTTCGGCTCCTGTGGCTTCAGCCCCTGTGGCTTCGGCCCCTGCGGTTTCAGCGTCTCAGCCAGTGACGCCGACTCGACCTCCTCCGACTCCGGAACAGTCTTCGCTTCCTCCTGCTCCACGTTCGGCGCCGAAGAAAACCATGGTACCTTTAGATCCGGCGTCTGACGGATCCGAAGGTCGGCGTCAGGCTTCGATGTCCGCTGACGCCATGTCGACGCTGAGGTTAGAGGAGAGACTGCATTCGAGGAGGCTTGCTCTTCGCCTCCTTGAAGAACAGGAATACCGGAGACAAGCTTTGGGGGAAGAGGAGATTGAGGACTCTCGTGAGGGTCTCCATGGCTTGGACACTGCTAGTGGCCTTGACACCTCTCCTGAATGGGACTTGTCATCACCTGGGGAGTACACAGAGGAGGCAGCCTCTTTTCATTCAGTCATTAGAAAGGCGGCTGACTTTCTGGACCTCCCTTTGCCAGTGACTGAGACCAAGCCTAATATCTTGACGGAAGTGTTGCATCCTGCCTCTACATCTGCAGAGCCACTTTTGCCTTTCAATGAGGCACTACTGGACCCCATTATGGAAGTCTGGAAGAAGCCGGTGTCGTCTTCGGCCGTGAATAGATCTGTGGCTCGGAGGTATCTGGTGGCACCGGTTGATCCAGGCTTTCTTTTCAGGCATCCAACACCTGAAAGCCTGGTGGTTCAGGCTTCGTGCTCAGCTCGATCTGCTCCTGGGTCCTTTTCAGCTGTGCCCTCGGATAGAGACTCTAAAAAGATGGACATGTCGTCGAAGAAGGTCTTCTCATCATGTAGCATGGCTTTGAAGTCCACCAATGCTACATGCATCTTAGAGAGATACATTTACGCCCTGATGGACGAGATTAAATCGACGCACACAGAGGTTCCTCAAGAATTATTGACCCTGGTCTCTGATGCTCCGGCAGCAGCAACCCAGGTTATTCAATCTGGGTTGGATACATCTGACTCGGTTGCTAGAGCAATGGGCACTGCTGTGGCTATGAGGAGGCAGGCCTGGCTTCGTAGCTCTGGTTTTTCCTCTGATGTTCAATCGACTCTCTTGGACCTTCCTTTTGATGGTGACAAGCTTTTCGGCGCCAAGGCGGATTCGGCCTTAGAAAGGTTCAAGGAGAGTAGGGCCACTGCCAAGTCGTTGGGCTTGCAAGCCTCTTCTTCATCTGCTTCCTCCAGATTTTTTAGGAGGTTTCGAGGATTTGGTTGTGGTTCCTCCTACTCCTTTTGAGGAAAATTCCAGCAACCCACCTCTGCTATCTCCTATAGATCTTTCAGAGGGAGGGGAAGGGTCCGTACCACGGGAGCCACTCAGCAGCACTCTGCCTCTTCCTCATCCTCTGGAGGGGTGCAGCATGGGAAGCAGCCTTAGGCTTCCGCCAATTCCTTCTCACTCCACTTCTGTAGGGGGGAGGCTACTGAATTTTCTCCACAAGTGGGAGGTCATAACATCGGACTCCTGGGTTACCAGCATTGTGAGAAAAGGCTATGCCTTTCTCTTTCGGGAGTTTCCACCCCCCATCCCGCCCCGTCCCTCCTACTGTTCAGAAGAACACCTCCTGTTACTAGAACAGGAGGTTCAAGTCCTCTTTTCAAAGGGTGCGGTGGAGTTGGTTCCAGAGCAGGAGAGGGGTCAGGGTTGTTACTCGAGATACTTCCTGATCCCCAAGAAAGATGGTCGATTGAGGCCAATCCTGGACCTGAGGATCTTGAATTGGTTCCTCAAACAGGAAAAGTTCAAGATGCTGACCCTAGCTCAGGTGCTTTTGGCGCTGAACGATGGAGATTGGATGGTGTCTGTCGACTTGCAGGATGCTTACTTTCATATCCCGATACTCAAGTCGCACAGGAAGTATCTCCGGTTTGTGGTGGGCTCGCAGCACTATCAGTTTGCGGTCCTCCCGTTTGGTCTTACTTCAGCACCTCGAGTCTTCACAAAGGTGATGTTGGTGGTTGCGGCAGAGCTCAGAAGAAAGGGGATAGCAGTATTTCCTTATCTGGACGACTGGTTGATCAAAGCCAAGTCTCCGGAGCTCGTGTTGCATCACCTTCAGTCGACAACTCAGTTGTTGTTCGACCTGGGTTTTTCAGTGAACGTGCCCAAATCCCACCTAGAGCCCTCTCAGCGCCTCCTGTTCATAGGGGCAGTTCTGGATACAACATTGATCGAGCCTTCCCTCCGCCTCAGCGGATTCAGGACATTCAGGCGTTGGTTCCAATGTTTCGAAGTGGAGCGGTCATTCCGGTCCTCAAGGTCCTGCGCCTGCTCGGTCTGTTTGCTTCTTGCATACTGCTGGTCACTCACGCTCGCTGGCACATGAGGGCTCTTCAGTGGTGCCTCCGAAAGCAGTGGTCTCAACACAAAGGAGATCTCGAAAGTTCGGTGAGGGTCTCCAGAGATGCTGCAACGGTCTTGAAATGGTGGATTGCGGACGGCAATCTTTCCCGAGGAAGGCCGTTCTCGCAAGCTCCACCTGTGGCCACAGTAATAACGGATGCTTCCACTCTAGGGTGGGGAGCTCATCTGGGGGACCTGGAGATCAAAGGTCTTTGGACTCCAGTAGAGCAGATGTTTCATATAAATCTGTTGGAGTTGCGGGCTGTACGCCTGGCTCTCAAGGCCTTCCTTCCTTCCCTTCGCGGTCAGTCAGTTCAGGTCCTGACGGACAATACTACTGCGATGTGGTATATAAACAAGCAGGGGGGAGTAGGGTCGTATCTTCCCTGCAGAGAAGCTCTACGGCTTTGGTCCTGGGCAAAGGACCATCAGATTTGCTTAGTAGCAAATCATCTGGCCGGAGTCTTGAACGTACGTGCGGACAGTCTGTCGCCATTTCTCGGCTGATCACGAGTGGCGTCTCCATCCGGATCAAGTCCGTCTAATCTTCCAGATGTGGGGGTTTCCTCGGATAGATCTGTTTGCCACTCGGGAGAACTTGCACTGCCCGTTATTCTGCAGCCTCCAGTATCCGGGACAAGGAGCATTCGGGGACGCGTTTCCGATGACCTGGTGCAACAAGTTGCTTTATGCGTTTCCCCCCATACCCTTGATTCCTCGAGTTTTGAGGAAAATTCGCCAAGACCGGGCCCAAGTCATCTTAATAGCTCCGGATTGGCCGAGGAGGGTATGGTACATGGACCTTCTCCAACTCTCACTGTGCCCTCCGCTCCGTCTCCCTCTGAGGACAGACCTCCTCTCGCAGTCGCAGGGGCAGGTTTTACACCCCCACCTCCAGATCCTGCACCTTCATGCCTGGAGATTGAACGGGGCAACCTGAGTTCCTTTTCTCTCCCGCCTGATGTAGTGGATGTTATCTTATCGGCCAGGCGACACTCCACTAAATCTATCTACGCTAATAGGTGGGCTAAATTTGTGATTTGGTGTGGAGAGAGGCAAATTGATCCCTTCCGTGCTCACTTATCAGATATCTTGTCTTTTGCATTGTCTCTGGCACAGAGGGGTTGTGCAGTGGCTACGGTTAAGGGATACTTATCTGCCCTGTCAGCCTTTCTATGTCTTCCAGACTAGCCTTCTCTATTCAAATCCCCTATAGTACTTAGATTTTTAAAAGGTCTTATTAACAAATTTCCTCCCACTCCTTTCATTATGCCTCAGTGGGATTTAAACTTGGTTCTGACTTTTCTTATGGGTTCCCCGTTTGAGCCTATGCATTCTTGCCCCTTAAGGTTATTGGTCCTAAAGACGGTTTTCCTGGTTGCAATTACTTCCGCTAGGAGAGTGAGTGAGCTGCAGGCTCTATCTGTAAAACCCCCTTACACATCTTTTTATGGGGATAAGGTGGTGTTGAGGGCCAAGGCTGCTTTCCTTCCGAAGGTTGTTTCACCCTTTCATATGGCCCAAACGATTACTCTTTCCACGTTTTATCCTCCTCCTCATCCTTCAAAAGAAGAAGAGAGACTACACCGCTTGGACCCAAGGAGGGCGATAAGCTTTTGTGTGGACAGAACAAAGGATTTCAGGCTGGAGGATCAGCTCTTCATCGGGTACATGGGAAAGAGGAGAGGAAAGGCAGTCCACAAGAGAACACTCTCCAGGTGGGTCATTCTTTGCATTAAAATGTGTTACTCTTTAGCAAAGAAAGTACCCCCTGATGTTATAAGAGCTCATTCCACCAGAGCTAAGTCGGCCTCTTCGGCCTTGGCTAGGGTTGTTCCTGTGGTTGACATCTGCAAGGCCGCAACCTGGTCATCCCTCCTCACTTTTGCGAAGCATTACTGCTTGGACTCTGAGGTTCGGAGGGATGGCCATTTTGCACGGTCAGTGCTGCAGGATTTCTTGGTTTGACCATTCAGGCACCCACCACTGAGTGCAGTATTGCTTTGGGACTCTATTCAATAGGTGAGAATTCCACAGGTAGTTGTATCCATCAGAAGAACGAGTTACTTACCTTCGGTAACGACTTTTCTGGTGGATACATTAGCTACCTGTGGATTCCTCAAGGTCCCACCCGCCTCCCCGTTGCCTGTCTGGTCTAACCAAGTTGTTCTTGGGTTTGCTCCTCTTGGTTTTGAGGACTTGTACATATACTGTATATATGTTTATATATATATAATTGTTTGTATATTCATTTATTTAAAAATAATTAAGTTCTTAGAATGATGTATTTATTTGGTATTTCATTAAATATTGCTATTTGTTCATTTATCTCAATGGCCTATTATTCTCAGGCACGTAAAAAATGTTGGTACTGACGTCGGCGAGGACCTCTTATTGCCTGAATGACGTCAGACGGCGTCGCATGGGCAATTGTGACGTCCTCGTCGACGTGCAGAAGCTAGGAAGAAGATTTCTGTCGAATGCTGGCGCAATGCGAGTATTCAATAGGTGAGGAATCCACAGGTAGCTAATGTATCCACCAGAAAAGTTGTTACCGAAGGTAATTAACTCGTTCGTTTGTCTCTGAGAGAACGTGCAACATCCATTGTATTGCGCATTGGAGTATTGCGCATTTGAGGTTCCAAGCCGGCACTTGCTCAGCAGTGCTTTTTGTCATGAATGGAGTTCAGGCCTTCTGTACGCCTTTCCGCCCATATCACTCCAGCCCAGAGTTCTCAAGAAGATCAAGAATGACCGGGCCCAAATAATCCTTATGGCTCGGTTTTTGCACAGAGAGTCTGGTATCCCAAGTTTCTGAAAATGAGCATCGATCCTCCGATCAGGCTACCCTTCAGGAGGATCTTCTGTCACAGCAGCAGGGGAGAGTTCTCAACTCGAACCTATCAATTCTGCATCTTCATGCGTGAAGATTGAGCGGTAGTAGTTGACAGCTTTAGACCTTCCTCCTGAAGTCTGTTTTGTTATCTTGGCAGCCAGGCGTTCCTCCACAAAAATTGTATACTCCTGCCACTGGCAAACATTTGTAAGATATTGTACCGAGAAGTCTAGGTCCTCTCTCTGCTTCTTTATCTGATATTATTCTTGTCATTATTTATCTTGCCCAACAGGTTCCTCTTTGGGTTCTCTGAAGGGTTATCTCTCTGCTCTATCAGCCTTTTTGTGGCTGTCTGATCAACCCTCTCTTTTCAAATCCCATATTATAAATAGGTTCCTTAAAGGGCTTGTAAATATGTTTCCTCTGCACCCTTTGTAATGCCTCAGTGGGATCTCCGTGTAGTTCTTACATATCTCATATGTGCTCCTTTGGAGCCGTTGCAGAAATTCTCACTGTGTTTCCAGAAAAGGTGGTGCTATGCACCTGTGCCTCTTTCCTCCCCAAGGTGGGGACCCCATTCCATCTGTCACCTTGCCCACCTTCTTTGCTCCCCCACATCCCTCCAAGGAAGCGGAGCGACTCCACCCACTGGACCCAAAAAGAGCCTTGTCGTTCTTCCTGGACAGCACAAAAGAGTTCCCGTGGATGACAAACTCTCTGTGGGGTATGTGGGAGCAAAGAAGGGACGGGCAGTACAGAAACGTACCATTTCGCGATGGGTCTTTCTGTGTATTGAGATCTGCCACGCCCCAGCTAAGAAGCTGCCTCCCGAGGGTTTAGGGCCCATTCCACCAGGGGGAAAGCTGCAGTCACGGCGTTAACTTGTGGAGTCCCAGTGATGGGCATCTGCCAGACAACAACGTGGGCATCCCTGCACACGTTTGTCAAAAACTACTGCCTAGACAGTCAGGTTTGCAGAGACTGGAATTTGTCCGCAGCTCACCACCAGGAGGATATGTCATGGGTAACTCAACAAAGGTAAAAGATCTGCAGCTAGAAGTCTCTATCAGATGAACAAGTTACTTACCTTCCGTAACGCATTATCTGGTAGAGCTTTATCCAGCTACAGATTCCTTACCACCCATGCCTTCCTGCACTGCGGACTTGTTACTAGGGTTAGGGTGATCCCTTTTTTTAGGGCCCTAGTTGTGACACACATTGCGCCCATTCTTATCACGGCTTTGCGCTTCTGCCGTGGAAAGTTATGGTAACAGTAAATGATGCCCACGTGCCTGAGTGGCACCTATATTGGTTGCCACAACGTCACAACGACACCACTTTGAGCTGAATGGAGCCACCTGGACGGCGCGTGCAAGGGTTTTTGCTCAGCAAAAGTTGCCGGATCCAGCCTGACACCTGGGAAAATCAAAGATAAGGAATCTTCAGCTAGATAGTCTCCACCAGATAATGCGTTACCAAAGGTAAGTAACTTGTTCTTAAGAACATGTGGGATGTGATCACATGTCTTTGGGCCATAAATGAGTTGTGTGGCAGCATCCAAAACTGTTCATTTAAACAGTGAACCTTAATTTAGAGATACCCTTTTAGAGGTTGTTTCTTAAAGAACCAGAAATGGGCCACAATTTTGGAATCTGCAGTTGGTATAAATTACTTGAATCTTTTGGGCAGATATTGTGCACTCCGAAGCAGGAATTTAATGTGAATGTCAAGACATAGTTTACTATTCACAATGAAACTAAGGGATTCTGTATACTCGGAAGATTTCACAGAGGTGGCAGGAGGGCTACTGAGGCTGTCCTCTTGTTTGTAATTCCTTGGTATTTTAATCAGGTTATCAAAATAAATACAGCTTTTGCTGGACTTTGGGTGAGACAGCGTTCAGCCATCCAGGTAGGTTTTGAATATGCTAAATTTTGATATTCAGTCTGGAGTGCAGATACTGAGGTAATATTGGTGTATCATCAGTATATCAGTATATTGATAGACGAAGTGCCTTATACATATTGAAATACCAAGATGTATTTTTGAATCCTGTAGCGCAACATAAAGGGCGGAAGTAAGAAGGGAAAGATATTTATCTATATTTGTTATGTTCTGTCCAAACTTTGATAGGGTCAGTAGCTTTTTTTATTTATACATTTGAAGAATTTGGCACAAAATTTGTGCCTTCTTAATGGTGTCTTCTTTACCATTGTCCCATCTTGTGTTATGGATTGTTTTTGTAGGAACAGTTTGACCTCAAACCCCACCTCAGTGACTTAGGGCCCTACTTAATTCTTGGTGGTAAGGATACTCCATTGCAACAGCAACAGAGTATCACCACAAAGAATGAGGTCCACTAACCGTATTTGGATGCAGGCAGACCCTTGGGTTAATTATGGCTGAGACTACTCTGTTTCCGCCGTGATTACCCCCCTCTAACTGCTCTGAGGAGCAAGAGCCGTCTGAGAAATTACTACATGTCTGCCCACTAAATGTGGATGGGTGGACATACAGACTTATTTTACTGTTTCTTACAGCCAGGTAAAACCTGAAGGTAAGGAACAGTAAAAACATTTTAATGCTCCCCTGCCATGGGACAAGTCTCCCATTATGAAGAAAAAGAAAATTCCGTTAAAATAAAAAAGATTACTGTTGTAGTCAGAAGGACACAACCCTGTCACAAACAGTAAAATGCATTGGCAGAAAGTACTGTGACGGCAGTTCCTGCCAATCCTTTTTTAAATGACCGCCTGCTAGGCAGTCATATATAAATGTGGTGGTTGAAGCAGTCTCGGCCTGGAAGACGTAAAGTCCTCTGCCAGGCCAATAGTGACTAATCTGTCTGCCAAACATTAAATCGGGGCCTCAGTTTGTGCTTTCAACACAGCCAAGGATGTGTTCGAAAAATTGTTTACCTCAACTTAGAGCGGGTGGGTGGGAAATCCCTGAATTGAGATTCAATTATTGGGATGTTGGCATAAACACCATAAGAAAATATCTATGGAAATCTCAGTAGCAATGATGGGATAATTCTGGCATCCAGCCTACCAACGTCCTATACGATGTGTGATGTGTTTGCCAGAATATTTCATGTTTTTAAAAAAATAATTCAAACTTTTTTTAAAATCATAGAAATCTGGACTCTCTAAAGTGAAAGATCTCTTCGTGAATGGTTTAAGTGAAGATTTGATAACCTGAGAATGAACACAGCATCATTTGAGATCTTTGAAATACCTCCTTGTAACAGCGTTTTTAAGAGCTCAAATTAATAAAAATTGGTTTGGCAGGAAATGTTTGTGCCTATTAGGAATAATGTTCCTATTATTATTTGCGACTCAAAAAGCAGTGCCTGGTTCGTTGAGTTGTCTGAGGTCCTAATTGCAAATGCAGAGAGCAAAGGGAAAACTGGGTTAGAAATGCGGGTTATCTTATGGCTAACCTCATTTGAGAATGCATAAGACTAATCATCTGGCGACCATTATAGTATGATTTGTTTTAACCTAAAAAGTTATATGTTACCATATTCCAAACCAGCAAGAGATTGAGACTGCTCATAGTGTATTTTAAGGCTACCCTAGCACCTGCAAATGATTGTAACATGTTTTTGGTTGGTAAAATATTGAGCTGAAGCTGAAAAGATTTTGAATGAGTTTTGAGTTCCATGCTAAGCAAGTCATTCTTTGGATGGTGATATTTTGGATAATATCCCTAGTCATATAGAGATGTAGGTAAAGTTAAAATTCCTTACCAAATTTACATTTATTACCAGATTAATAATTTCACGGAAGTTGTTTGATTCAAATCTGACTGTGATCGCAATAAGGTCTAAAGTGGCAGAGGAGAGGCAAAGTGTTAGTAGAAATCTATTTCTCCGTCATTTGCTCTCCATTTGTAATATTGAGCACTGGAAAGTCACTCTCCATGCAGGAGCTGTGAAGCACTTCCTAATATTTATATATTTCATCTTCACCTTTCATCACAAAGCAATGTCATCTTAGATGTTAAATAATTAACCAGACTAAACATCAGGTAATTTTGGCCAATTACATTTATTTATTTCAAGAAATACATTTGAAGTTTAAAAAAACGTGTATGTCAGCAAAAAAAACTTAGATGACGAGGAAAAAAAACATTTTTCGCTAGCCATTTATCAGACATCTCAGTGGAAGGAGAAGATTCCATGTGCCTTGATGAAAAATGCCTGTAGATCATAGACGCTCTGAGTCAACGTTGAATGCCTTCTTTTCTTCAATGTTGAATGCCTCCCTCATGTTGGCTTAGCCCTTGTTAACACTGTAACTTTTCTCGAAGTTGGAGTCCTTCATATCGACAGCGAACATTGTCTTTTCTCACATTGATATGTCTTTTTGGATCTTCATTTAGGAGATTTTGCAGAGGGCAGTGCAGTCCTGGTAGAGGGATTGATTCCCTTCTCATTTTTTTTCTCTGAGCTCCCAGTCCTTCTGAGAGACTCTTGCTCACTGCATTGTTCTTCCATCCCATTGAGACAAATGTTTTCCCATCAGGATGTACCTGAAAAAAGTCCTGCAGTTTTTACATTTGACCGGAGAGGTATTTAACCTCTAAAAAGACATGCCCCATTTCAAGAAATGTGAAGATAAAATATGGATATATATAAATATTTGGAAGAAATGCTCTGAAATTACGCATGTGAGTGGGACTATTCAATGCTTATGATTTCAGTGTGGAGACTCAGTTGAAGGAGAACTGGGATTACTGGTAAAAAACTATTCCTTGTCTCCCCCCTTTCAACTAAATGACCAATTGTAAGCCATTTTAAACTCTATGTTGGTAAATAGTAAATGCTCTCTAATATTGAGCAGAAGAGGAAGTGTACCTAGCAGGCTGTAGGTGTCTCCGGTGCACTGCCACTATATCATGAGACAAACTTTAATTTGGCTCTGTGTCCCTATGTGAATGTTTCCAGTAAATTCTTAACAAATGTGTTCTGTGAAACTGTTCAGTGAGATATCATCCTGGACGCATGTCAGTCTGTATGACTTTTTAGTTATCACTTTATCTTTCTGTACTTTTAGGATCTTGCTTGGCAGCATAGTAGTTGTCAACAGAAATAGAGCTTTAGGAAAATGTAATGAGAGGGGCTTATGCTCTCTTCGCATGTTGGTTTTCTTCTCTTCAGTGTTTTGTTTTGGACTGAAGGTGTGTGTTTCTACTGGTTGACTTTGTTTGACAGCTTATGGTTCAGTAGAGTATGCCTAACCTGGTTATTGTGACTAACAAATGATTAAAGCTATAGGTCTGCCTGGTTTAGCGTGAGAAAGACTTGTCAGACGCCATGGATTTAATCTATTAATCAAGAAAGATTATAACAGTAGCAGTGGACCTGAATTATTATTGTGAAATGCATATCTTAAAAGCAATATGGCTTTAAAGGAGGAATGTTATTTTACTGTTTCAAAGCCAGAGCAGGTGTTTTAGTAAATGGAATCCGACCGATTACCGTGGTAGGCAGGAGTTTTGGAGTTTGCCCTTTAGGCAGACTGGGGAATAGAATATTAGTACTGTGTTAATACTTACTAGAGCATTAGAAGGGGCCCTATATTGTTTTGCCAATTGTAATTTTGAGTTTTTGTAATTTTATGCACAATGTTAAGCTGTGTGTGTATTCCAGTACTTTTTATGTTTGACCTGACAGCTTTAGGTGTCTGCACTTGTAATCAACAGAATCCATATGCTCTATTGTCATTCACATTCTGCTTACATCTGAGACAGCATACAACATGGGGTAGGGAGTCAAACCACTTCTACCATGAGCTATATTGCCCTGCGAGTGAAGGCAGTTTGCCTGGTAACTTTAACATCTGCCTGAAAATATAAGTGTGCTTTAGTTCCAGGGGTATTGGCCCAGTCCTTCCATTTTTCCTGTTCTTCTCTTTTTATTTTCTTTCTTTTTATTTTTTTTATTTTTTTTAAGGACTTGCCTACAGACAGGTTTAGTTGGCAGCAGACCTGTTGTATTCTGTATAGGTTAAGAGTGGGCTATGGGTCTGCCCCTTACATATGATTTGATGGCTTCCCTATCTTAGCTCATTAACCAGCTCCTGGTTTGATTGCTTTCCCTTGTACGCTTGTATTTGTCCAGACCAAGGAGGAGTTTGACCTTACTGTGTTTTAATTAAATAAGTTGTAGCTTTCCATTGATGGTGTCTGGGGCCATGCATGGCAGCGCACAAAAATATTTCTCTCTCTTGCTTGCTCTCCTTGCTTTACCTGTTTGCCTCTCCCTGTACTCTCTTTTTTTAAACAAATCTAAAAGCACTGTCAGAACCAGTGTTTTTTAGAAGATTATATGGTCAGTTTAATTTTTCCTTTTTTCTAAAGTGATAAAGGGTTGGGAAATGCATGTTTGTGAATATCCATCACATTTTGTTTGATATTTTATATGCCTATCCTACTACAGTGTTGTATAGTCGTATCTCGCTCTTGATTGTGCAATTACAGTCACCGTTCCCCCTCCAATTTAGTGTTCCTTGTATCCTTTACTTGTGTAACTGTGACATTCTGTTAGTCATGATGCAATGTTTTTAGTTCAAACATAGATTGTGATTTCTGTTAGTTGCAGGCAGTTTTTTATATGAAAAGGGAGATATGTGGCATCTCCATCAGTTGTCACAGGCAATTGATCTGTGGCTTTGGAATCCAAGCTCCTCCAGGATTCTAGAGTTATATGTTGTGAGGAAATTGTCGTAGTTTGGACTCTTGCTCTGAGCAAGACTGCTGGTTTAAGGATGACAGTACTTTTGTTTGTAGGCGACTACGCCTTTCCTACAACAAGTTGCAACTGTTGTCCCAACCTTACCTGCTCACTAGCAGCACCTCACCAGAAACAAAATAGTAAAAGGTGATTTATGGCAGCCGTTACGCATGGACTCGAGAATAAGACATCTCAGGGAGTGTCGTGGTTAAACGGAGATTACCCTTTTCTCACAGATATATCATATCTCATACAAACACAGGCAATGACAAAGATGCAGTAGAGTTTCAATAGTTTTTATTTAACATAACTGCAATTTGCGATAAGTTGCATGGGCTGCAATGATAAGGATAATGAATAATGCAAGAAACAGAATTGTGAAGACAAGAGTCATTATTACAAAGACCCCCACCATCTTGCAATATGTAAAAAAAGACATATGAGATGTAACATGCCCTAATACTCTAATGTGAAAGGCCTAACCTCCTACCTAAAGGAGAGCTGGGTTTGCTAAACCTAATCTGCGAATGCCATGTCCATGAGAGGAGCCCCCAACCCTTGTTACCTTGGAATGAGGTCTCTATCTCAGACTCCGCAGGGACACGAAGACTGGGTCAGCGTCAAGACGACTGCAGCATCGGTATCAGCGATGGTGGCGATGCCCTCTGGTCGGAATCCCTCTGATTATGTGTCTAAAGTGTGATGTATTTATACAGAGCTACAAGGACCCCTGACGTAGGTGTGTTCCTAAACAATGGATAACAGACATGCTTGGGACGGCAATTTACCATTTACCATTTATTTAATTGTTATTAGCCTATCCGGCCTTAACAATAATCACACAATAGATATCAATCCCTCGAACTCAATAAAAATCACATTAAGATAAAAACATCTCAATAAAAGGAACTATGCTTGGGACGGCAATTAATATAAACAATCCCTCGAAAGTATAGAGAGGGAAAATCCCTAAGTGTGAACAGCTACTGTTTGTTTGTCTTTGGTGCTTGATCTTGGCGCGGTGACACTGATAATGTTACCCATAACAAGTGGTCTAACTATAAACAAGGCAGCCATCTTAGAAGAAATAAATAATTAAATGGGCTAAGACAGAGCAAGCTAAGTAGGTTAAAAGTCACTAGGTGACGGGGTCACGAGTCTGCAAGCAAGAGGCTAAGCTAACTCCTGTTATCCCATTAAAACAAACTAGGATTCACTACAAAATGTGCCTGTTAAGTGCCATTTGGACCAAGGCTGTGGCTAAGGTGTCATGAATAAACTTCTTCTCCAACTTCTACCTGTGTCTACCTCCGTTCTGTGAGCTGTTCCACATTTTACTGTGAGCTTTATTGAATTACTGATAAAATGCATTAGTCATAAATATGGTTGGATTTCTTTACAAAAGGTTCTTAACATTAAAGAGTTTATATCTTTCTTTAGTCAGGTTTAAAGATCCTTTCTACATTTGGTTTCTCAGCTTCCATGTTCAGTACTGCTTCTTTCTCTGCGGTGTACATTTAACGTGCAGCTCTAGTTCATCAGTACCCTAACCAGGATGTTAGGATGTCCACTGTAAGTTTTCACCAGATAAGTGTCCATGTGGAGCATACAAATGGAAATAGTGTACATTATGTAGCATGATTATGAAAAAATAAAAATGGTTTGTAGGCTACAGAGCGCTATGGTTGTACACTAATATGGCCAGAAAGGGAAACTGAGATCATCAATAAGAACAAGAGGTAAAGCAATATAAAATGATTGTCTAAATAAAGTTTTATCAATCTAAAAGATGAAATACCTCCTAATATGTATTTTATCCAGTAAGCACAGTAGGCACCGCCTTTATTGTTTGCATTAGTATTTTGTTTAACTTCTTTGATGAACATTGTAATGCATCTGCAGAATTGTCAAAGAAATGTTGTAAACCTAATTGTTCCTGCTTGTTCCACTCTTACACTTATCATATTTGTTTCTATGTAGTGCAGTGTGCTCTCAACCGACCTGCGTTCTTTGCTGAAAGGCTTTATCATGCAATGAAAGGGGCAGGAACAGATGATTCTACGCTGATCAGAATAATCGTCAGCCGAAGTGAGGTAAGGCTTCTGCTGTACTATACCGATCAGGTTCTATTAAGCTTAGTATCAAAATGTGAATGTTGTGTCCAGGGTATACGCCAAAATCCCCTGAAGTATCACTAGCTCTGTGCACCCTTAGAGTTGCATCAACACATGATGTTGTTAAAACAGTTTGTTTTTGCTATTTTAGAAGAACTATGGTTCGAATCTGTGATTATTCATTTTGTACATGCCTTCATTCAGCATAAACTATTGTAGAAGATGTCTTTTTCTTCTTCATTTTAGTTCTGTTTTGTCTGCATTTTATTACAACGCTTGCTTGTGCTGCACGTGTGTGGTCGTCCAACACTGCATACCATGTGTAAAGCGGTTTCCTGCAGCTGACATTCTTTGAGTGCTCCTTTGTTTTAAGGAAGCTGTTGTGCAACCAGATCTTGTGCTTTATGTACATGAGCACATTTTTAGGGTCAAGCCTTCGAGTGCATGCAATAGCGCATGCGTCTCGCTTGCAGACTCTGTTGTGTACAGTAAAGGGCTTGGAGCCTGCCTGTTGCTTACCATTTGTTGACTCTGCTTTTCAGCCTCGTAATTTGTCACTACAGGCCTCGCTTCATTTCTCTTCCTCTCTCTGGAGCAGGGACCAAGCACTGATTGATTTAACTTAATTAGTGCCCGTCTGCTGCTCCCGACATGATTGGGGTACTATTGTGTCCCTTTTAACTTCTAGTGCCCTGCAAACAGAATGTGTGTGACTGTGAAAAACGTGCGCAGCAGGACAAACAAAATTGCAAAGTTTTATTGTTTTATAGCTAACTGTTCGATGGCATGTGTAGCTGCAGATACACATGCTGTGCACAGTCCGCCATCTGGTGTTGGGCTCGGAGTGTTACAAGTTGTTTTTCTTCGAAGAAGTCTTTTCGAGTCACGAGACCGAGGGACTCCTCCCATTTCGAGTCCATTGCGCATGGGCGTCGACTCCATCTTAGATTGTTTTTTTTCCGCCATCGGGTTCGGACGTGTTCCTTTTCGCTCCGTGTTTCGGGTCGGAAAGTTAGTTAGAATCTCGGAAAAAAACGTCGTTATTGTTTGCGTTCGGTATCGGGTTAGTTAGAACAAATCGACACCGAATTCTGAAGAGCTCCAGTGGCCCTTCGGAGTTTTTTCGATCCCCCGTCGGGGCCTGGTCGGCCCGGCCACGTGCGACTTCAAGGCTCATGGAACGGACCCCATTCCGCTTCTGCCCAAAATGCCATCACAAGTATCCGTATACGGATCACCATCTGGTCTGTAACTTGTGCTTGTCCCCCGAGCACAAGGAGGATACTTGTGAAGCCTGTCGAGCGTTTCGGTCGAGGAAGACGCTGAGAGACCGAAGAGCCAGGAGACTGCAAATGGCGTCCACGCCGACAGGTCAAGAACGCTTCGAGGAGGAAGAAGAAGCTTTCTCCATCTGCGAGTCGGATTCTGAAGAACTCGACGCCGAAGAAACACACCAAACCGTGAGTAAGACGTCGAAAATCAAGACTCACGAGAAGTCTACAAAAGCCCAGGGGACGCCACCGCCAACAGGCCATGGCTTAACCCGAAAACTAGGTGACCCATCCAGGGCACCGAAAAAGGGCATGCTAGTGTCGAAGTCATCCGAGTCCGGTCGAGATACCGCCACACAGCAACCTCGGAGCCGAGACAGCGGCTCCGAAAAACTTCGGCACAGAGACAGCGGCACCGAAGAATTTCGGCACCGAGACACCACGCCGAAAACAAAGAAGGTTTCTTCGGAGCCTAAAAAGACTTCCGAAAAGGTTTCGGTTCCGAAACAGCCAGCCTCGGAGCCGAAAACTAGTTCCTATACAGAGAAACAAGGATTAACCTCCCAATTACACAGATTTGGAGAGGAGCTTCAATCTGTAGAGCCTGACTACACGCAAAGAAGGCTTCATATTCATGAGGACACAGGGAAGATAACCACTCTTCCCCCAATCAAAATAAAAAGGAAACATGCCTTTCAACAAAAGGACAAGCAACCACAAGCAAAGGTGGCAAGGAAAACAACCCCACCACCGTCTCCACCACCATCAATACATGCATCACCAGCAACAACTCCACCACTGATGCACTCACCAGCTCATACCACAATGAGTCAGGATGATCCTGATGCATGGGACCTCTACAATGCTCCAGTGTCTGACAATAGCCCAGACTCTTATCCTACAAAACCGTCACCACCTGAGGACAGTACATCCTATACACAGGTGGTCGCAAGGGCAGCCGAGTTTCACAATGTCTCCTTACATTCGGAACCAATTGAGGATGACTTTCTATTTAACACCCTATCCTCCACCCATAGCCAGTATCAATGCCTTCCCATGCTCCCAGGAATGCTAAGACATTCAAAAAAAAAATTCAGGATCCAGTTAAAGGCAGAGCCATAACTCCAAGGGTGGAGAAAAAATATAAGCCACCGCCCACAGATCCAATATATATTACAACACAACTAACACCAGACTCAGTAGTTGTGGGGGCAGCTCGTAAGAGAGCCAACTCTCATACCTCAGGCGACGCACCACCTCCAGACAAGGAGAGCCGCAAATTTGATGCTGCGGGAAAAAGGGTTGCAGCACAAGCAGCAAATCAGTGGCGTATTGCCAATTCACAAGCACTTTTGGCAAGATACGACAGGGCTCACTGGGATGAAATGCAACATTTCATCGAACACTTACCCAAGGAGTTCCTAAAAAGAGCGCAACAGGTGGTGGAAGAGGGACAAAGTATCTAAAATAATCAGATACGGTCTTCCATGGATGCAGCAGATACAGCTGCAAGGACAATAAACACTGCAGTCACAATCCGAAGGCACGCATGGCTGCGCACTTCTGGGTTCAAACCGGAAATCCAGCAGGCTGTGCTCAATATGCCGTTTAATGAACAGCAATTGTTTGGGCCGGAGGTAGACACTGCCATCGAAAAACTCAAAAAGGACACCGATACAGCCAAAGCCATGGGCGCACTCTACTCCCCGCAGAGCAGAGGCACATTTCGGAAAACACCTTTTAGGGGAGGGTTTCGAGGTCAACCCACAGAAACCACAACCTCACAAACAAGGCCTACCTACCAGGGTCAATATCAAAGGGGAGGTTTTCGGGGGCAATTTAGAGGGGGCCAATTCCCCAAAAATAGAGGAAAATTCCAAGGCCCCAAAACCCCTCAAATTAAGCAGTGACTCACAAGTCACACACCCCCATCACATAACAGCTGTGGGGGGAAGACTAAGCCAATTTTACAAACTTTGGGAGGAAATAACAACAGACACTTGGGTCTTAGCAATTATCCAGCATGGTTATTGCATAGAATTTCGCCAATTCCCTCCAAACGTCCCACCGAAAACACACAATATGTCAAAACAACATATAGATCTTCTAGGACTAGAAGTTCAAGCATTGCTACAAAAGGACGCAATAGAATTAGTTCCAATTCAACAGAAAAACACAGGAGTTTACTCACTGTACTTTCTAATACCCAAAAAGGCCAAAACTCTGAGACCAATACTAGATCTCAGAACACTAAATACCTACATCAAATCAGACCACTTTCACATGATCATGTTACAGGACATAATCCCACTGCTCAAACAGCAAGACTACATGACAACATTAGATCTAAAAGATGCGTATTTCCATATACCAGTACATCCTTCACACAGGAAATACCTAAGGTTTGTATTCCAAGGAATACATTACCAATTCAAAGTGTTGCCATTCGGAATAACAACTGCGCCAAGAGTTTTTACAAAATGCCTGGCGGTAGTAGCTGCACATATCAGAAGGCAGCAAATACATGTGTTCCCGTACTTAGACGACTGGTTAATCAAAACCAACACGCTAAGACAATGTTCACAGCACACAAACTACGTCATACAGACCCTTCACAGGCTAGGTTTCTCGATCAACTACGCGAAGTCACACCTTTTGCCGTGTCAAACACAGCAATACTTAGGAGCGACAATCAACACAGCAAAAGGGATTGCCACTCCAAGTCCACAAAGGGTTCAAACATTTCACAAGGTAATACAGGCCATGTATCCAACACAAAAGATACAAGTCAAAATGGTAATGAAACTCCTAGGCATGATGTCTTCATGCATAGCCATTGTCCCAAACGCAAGATTGCACATGCGGCCCTTACAACAGTGCCTAGCATCACAATGGTCACAAGCACAGGGTCAACTTCTAGATCTGGTGTTGATAGACCGCCAAACATACATCTCGCTTCTATGGTGGAACAGTACAAATTTAAACAAAGGGCGGCCTTTCCAAGACCCAGTGCCACAATACGTCATAACGACAGATGCTTCCATGACAGGGTGGGGAGCACACCTCAATCAACACAGCATCCAAGGACAATGGGACATACATCAGAGGCAGTTTCACATAAATCACTTAGAACTGTTAGCAGTATTTCTAGCGCTGAAAGCATTTCAACCCATAATAACCCAAAAATACATTCTTGTCAAAACAGACAACATGGCAACATTGTATTATCTAAACAAACAAGGAGGGACACACTCGACACAGTTGTGCCTCCTAACACAAAAAATATGGCATTGGGCGATTCACAACCACATTCGCCTAATAGCACAATTTATTCCAGGGATTCAGAACCAGTTGGCAGACAATCTCTCTCGAGATCACCAACAAACCCACGAATGGGAAATTCACCCCCAAATACTAAACAATTACTTTCAAATTTGGGGAACACCTCAAATAGATCTATTTGCAACAAAAGAAAACTCAAAATGCCAAAACTTCGCATCCAGGTACCCACAAAATCAATCCCAAGGCAATGCTCTATGGATGAACTGGTCCGGGATATTTGCGTACGCTTTTCCCCCTCTCCCTCTCCTTCCATATCTAGTAAACAGGTTGAGTCAAAACAAACTCAAACTCATACTAATAGCACCAACATGGGCAAGGCAACCTTGGTACACAACACTACTAGACCTTTCAGTAGTACCTCATGTCAAACTACCCAACAGACCAGATCTGTTAACACAACACAAACAACAGATCCGACATCCAAATCCAGCATCGTTGAATCTAGCAATTTGGCTCCTGAAATCCTAGAATTCGGGCACTTAGACCTCACACAGGAATGTATGGAGGTCATAAAACAAGCTAGAAAACCTACCACTAGACACTGCTATGCAAATAAGTGGAATAGATTTGTTTATTACTGCCATAATAATCAAATTCAACCTTTACACGCATCTGCAAAAGAAATAGTAGGATACTCCCTACATTTGCAAAAATCTAACCTAGCTTTCTCTTCCATTAAAATACATCTTATGGCAATTTCTGCTTACCTACAAATTACGCACTCAATTTCATTGTTTAGGATACCAGTCATAAAGGCGTTTATGGAAGGCCTAAAGAGAATTATACCACCAAGAACACCACCAGTTCCTTCATGGAACCTCAACATTGTCCTAACACGACTCATGGGTCCACCTTTTGAGCCCATGCACTCTTGTGAAATGTAATCCTTAACGTGGAAAGTTGCATTTTTAATTGCCATCACATCTCTAAGAAGAGTGAGTGAGATTCAAGCATTTACCATTCAAGAACCATTTATTCAAATACACAAAAATAGAGTTATTCTACGGACCAATCCTAAATTTTTACCAAAAGTAATTTCACCGTTCCACCTAAATCAAACGGTAGAATTACCAGTGTTCTTTCCACAGCCAGATTCTGTAGCCGAAAGAGCACTACATACATTAGACATCAAAAGAGCACTAATGTACTACATTGACAGAACAAAACTAATTCGAAAGACAAAACAATTATTTGTCGCCTTTCAAAAACCTCATACAGGAAATCCAATTTCAAAACAAGGCATTGCTAGATGGATAGTTAGGTGCATTCAAACCTGCTATCTTAAAGCTAAAAGAGAACTGCCTATTACACCAAAGGCACACTCAACCAGAAAGAAAGGTGCTACCATGGCCTTTCTAGGAAATATTCCAATGAACGAAATATGTAAGGCAGCAACATGGTCTACGCCTCATACATTTACCAAGCACTACTGTGTAGATGTGCTAACTGCACAACAAGCAACAGTAGGTCAAGCTGTATTAAGAACATTATTTCAAACTACTTCAACTCCTACAGGCTGAACCACCGCTTTTGGGGAGATAACTGCTTACTAGTCTATGCACAGCATGTGTATCTGCAGCTACACATGCCATTGAACGGAAAATGTCACTTACCCAGTGTACATCTGTTCGTGGCATTAGTCGCTGCAGATTCACATGCGCCCACCCGCCTCCCCGGGAGCCTGTAGCCGTTTAGAAGTAGATCTTAAACATTTGTACATTTGTAAATATATTACTTAAAACTTTATTATGTACATACGCATTCACTCCATTGCATGGGCACTATTACTAGCATACACAACTCCTACCTCACCCTCTGCGGGCAAAACAATCTAAGATGGAGTCGACGCCCATGCGCAATGGACTCGAAATGGGAGGAGTCCCTCGATCTCATGACTCGAAAAGACTTCTTCGAAGAAAAACAACTTGTAACACTCCGAGCCCAACACCAGATGGCGGACTGTGCACAGCATGTGAATCTGCAGCGACTAATGCCACGAACAGATGTACACTGGGTAAGTGACATTTTCCTTCTTCTAAATTGCCAAGTCGTCTTTTCTCACTTTGCTCTTGTGTTTTTTTTTTTTTTTTTTGCTTGTGGGTGCTGTTCTCGAAAGATGATTACCTTGTTCTAAATATTGCAAAGCGACATTGTTTCTTTATTATGTGTAATTTCTGAAATGATACATTAACACATTATCGTTCAGTGCACCCCATTCCACCCCACTCCAATCCACCCCAGCTCACCCAACACAAATCCAATCCACTTCAATCCTCCTAGCCGAACCCAATCTTATCTGCCCCACTCCAGTTTGCCCCAGTCCAACCCAAAACATTCTACACCACTCCAAAACAATCTGTCCCACTCCAATCCAAAACAGTATGCCCCACTCTCATCTAAAATAATATGCCCCACTCCCATCTAAAACAATATGCCCCACTGCAATCAGCTGCACTCCAAACAAAAACAATATGCCCCACTGCAAACCAAAACAATCTGCTCTACTCGAATTCAATTCAATCTGCCCCATTCCAATTCGCCTCACTCCAATCTGCCCCACTTTAATCCCAAACAGTCTGAGGTACTCCATTCCAAAACAATCTGTCCACTTGAATCGGCCCACTCCAATCGGCTTCATTCCAGTCCAAAACAGTCTGCCCCACTCCAATTCACCCACTTCAGTCTGCCCCTCTCCAATCCAAAATAATCTGTCCTACTCGAATCTGCCTCACTCCAATCAAAAACAATACACCCGCTTTAATCCAATCCACCTCTCCTCAATCCAGTCCACCCCACTCTATCCCAATTCACCACACATCCATCTATCCCACTCCCATCCAGTCCTCCCCACTCCCTTCCAATCCACCCCACAAAACCCAATATAGTCCACCCCACTCATCCACTCTAATACAATCTGCCCCACTCCAATATACCTACTCCAATCTGCCTCACTGCAATCTGAAACCACCTGCCCCAGTCTAGTCTGCCCCACTCCAATCCAAAACAATCTGTCCCACCTTAAACCACCCCATTTCAGTCTGCCCCACTCCAATCCATTTCAGTCTGCCCCACTCCAATTAGCCCCACTTTAATTCAAAACACCCCGCCCACTCCAACCTACACCACTTCAATCCCAAATAACCCACTCAAGTCCACAACAATCTGTCCCTCTCGGTTTCGCCCCAATCCAATCCACCCACTTATCCCAATTCATCCCCACTCCAGTTACCCCACTGCAATCCAGTCCACCCCAAACCAATCTAATCTACCCCAATTCAACCCACCCCAATCCATCCCATCCCATTGCAATCCAATACACCTCACCACAATCCAGTGCACTCCAGTACAACCCACCCTACTCCAATACAACCACTCCAGTACACTCCACTCCAATCAGGTTCATTGCTACCCAATCCACCTCAACCCAATCCAATCCATCCACACCTCCCCAAGCCATGCCACTCCAATACAATTCACTATAATCCACCCTTTTCCCATCCAATCTAGTCCACATTAATCCACTCTACTCCAGTCCAGTCCACCACACTCAAAACCACCTTTATCTACCCCTCTCCAATCCAGTCCACCTCTCTCCAGCCAATTCCAATACAGTCCACTTCACCCCACTCCAATCCACTCCACTCCAATTCAGCCCACCCCAATCCATCCCACTCCAATCCACCCATCTCCGTGCAATCCACCGCACTCAACCCCCCCTTCAGTCCACCTGCTCCAATCCACTCCAATCAAACACACAACACTCCAATCCAGTCCACCTGATCCCTGATCCCACTGCAATTCAATCCATCCCACTGCAGCCTACCACACCCCAATCCAAGCCACCCCATTTCAGTACACTCCACTCCAATACACCCCACTCCATTACACCACACTCTACTCCAATCCAGTCCAACCCATCCCAGTTCAGTCCACCCCACTCCAGTCCAGTCTACCCCGCTCCATTCCATCCACTCCACTTCAATACAGTGAATCCATTTCAATCCATCCCACTCCAGTCCAATTTAATCCACCCCAGTCGTCCTCACTTTAATCCAGTCCACCCCACTCTAATCCATTCAACCTCAGCCCTATCACTCCAATCCAAACCACCCTCCCAATCCAGTCCACCCCAATCCACCTCACCCTATTTCAATCCACCCCACTCAAGCCAGTCCACTCTTTCCACCCCACCCTACGTCAAGCCAGTCCACCCCACTCTACCCCAAGCCAGTCCACCCCACTCTACCCCAAGCCAGTCCACCCCACTACTCCAGTCCAATCCACCCAAGTACCTCAATCCACTGCACCCCACTCCACCCTATTCCGTCCCGCTCCACTCATCGAAAGTCTCTGCCACTGAACCGCTGAACTCTATTCTCCTCTACTCAACTCTGTGACACTCTACTCGCCCTACTCCACTCTGTGACACTCCAACAAATCCACTCTTCTCCCCCAATGCACTTTCACACTCCATGTCACTTACTTTTAGCTGTGCTGGACAGCAGCCACACTGGTGTACAACATGGCAAAACACATTGCCATGTGCAATAGCTTCTGTATAGGCAAGTCCTATTGGCTTTGCCAATGCTTATTATTATCTAGAATCGGTGTAGAGCTGATTGCCCAGGGTCTGATGTTGCCTGTGGCTAGCTACCACGTTAAATATCTTTGCCCGCAGAGTCAAATTTGCCAACAGCTGGATAACAATGTTAAAGTTCGACCTCGTTTTCTGTGCCCTACAACAAGGCCGACCTAATGTAGGAAGTGTCCCTTCAGTGCTATTGTTCTGTTGTGCCCGTTTACACGCGTTTGGGAATTTGCACCATTAAATGGCGGCACGAGAAAATCTATCTCAAGACGCAGTTTTAATCAAGCCACGTATCACATATGTTCTGCGTAGTGAAGGCACACTCCTCCATATATCCACCGTGTTTAGTTCTTCTCGGTAGATACTGGCATCTCTTTCACAGTTTCTAATCTGTACTTCCCAGTATCTGGAGATGGGCTTGTATAGTTTTCCCTTTTCACTGGTTAGTCCTTGCATCTCTTGTAAGGGACCGCGTTCTTACGTTTCTGACGTTTTCTCCTCTACACGGCAACTTGAACATGGCTCAAGCCTGACGTAGTGTGCTGCAGGCACTTTTCTGTCGCTGACTCTCGAGTGTTTGTGTACCCTGCCAGACAGTGTGATTCTCTACAATTGTGAACCATACTCGCACAGATAATCCCCTTGACGTCCGCATCATTGCGCACACCATGAAGGAGCAACCACAATTGCTCTCTTCCCAGTGCCTCTCAGACAGCAGAGGTAAGTGGGGCTACCTGCCAGGCCTCCTAAAACGCCATTGTTGGAACAAATACAGTTACACCCTTCACTCCGAGGTTGTCTGGATGTTTAGAGCGAACCTCATGGGTTTTGGGACTTAACAAGTGTAATAGGTTGCTAAACATTGGTGGCGAAAATCATTCGTTTGAAAGTATGTAAATCCTCTAATAGTTTATATCTTTGGGAGGAGTAGGTAAAGCTACTGAAATACTTGGAGCTTTTCGGGTTCCAGCGCGGTAAACCACAAAAGTGGCCTCAGTGATATCTATTCACCAATCATAATGTAAAGCCTCATTGTCGGGTTTCAGAGACCGGAGTGTTGCTTCCGCAAAGGTCCTTGTTTATTGAAGTGATTTGAAGCCGAGGAAGCTTTGGGAAAATCTGTTAAAATTGCAGCCACTTGTCTGTACCAGGATGCACTTTTCATCCTTCCAAAAATAAAGGAAAAAAAAACATAAGTCTTGCCTCGGCCGCACCCTTTTCACTCTGGTGATGCGATTACTAAGTGGTACAATTTTCATCGCAAAAGTATGCATCTTTTAGGATACTGCTCTTTTGCTCTCCTGACGTAATCGACATTTCAGGTGATGTACAAAAGAACACAGGGGTGTAGAAGGCAGCACATTTTTCACTCTTGTTTCTCCTTTGAGGCCATGATCACAAACAGTCTCTACTATTACCTATCATGCCGCCTCTGTTTCCGTTAGAAAACATCGAGATGGGATTCATTCTTATCTAGTGCTCTCATTCTGATTTAACCTAGCTGTTTTAGAGGCACAAATTAAAGGGTTATCAGAAACAGTTTACGTTCTCCCCTTAAGCGTAGAACCACACAGGCTAAACATTGGTGGCGAAAATCATTCGTTTGAAAGTATGTAAATCCTCTAATAGTTTATATCTTTGGGAGGAGTAGGTAAAGCTACTGAAATACTTGGAGCTTTTCGGGTTCCAGCGCGGTAAACCACAAAAGTGGCCTCAGTGATATCTATTCACCAATCATAATGTAAAGCCTCATTGTCGGGTTTCAGAGACCGGAGTGTTGCTTCCGCAAAGGTCCTTGTTTATTGAAGTGATTTGAAGCCGAGGAAGCTTTGGGAAAATCTGTTAAAATTGCAGCCACTTGTCTGTACCAGGATGCACTTTTCATCCTTCCAAAAATAAAGAAAAAAAAAACATAAGTCTTGCCTCGGCCGCACCCTTTTCACTCTGGTGATGCGATTACTAAGTGGTACAATTTTCATCGCAAAAGTATGCATCTTTTAGGATACTGCTCTTTTGCTCTCCTGACGTAATCGACATTTCAGGTGATGTACAAAAGAACACAGGGGTGTAGAAGGCAGCACATTTTTCACTCTTGTTTCTCCTTTGAGGCCATGATCACAAACAGTCTCTACTATTACCTATCATGCCGCCTCTGTTTCCGTTAGAAAACATCGAGATGGGATTCATTCTTATCTAGTGCTCTCATTCTGATTTAACCTAGCTGTTTTAGAGGCACAAATTAAAGGGTTATCAGAAACAGTTTACGTTCTCCCCTTAAGCGTAGAACCACACAGGCAGTGCTTAATTTGTGCTTGTTGTTTCCGGTGCTGAGCACCGGCACTTATTTTTGAGGGCCGGTGCTTAGTCTTCTGCCTCGAGCATTTCCTGCGAGCAAAAGACACACATGGGAAAGACGGAGGAACAGGAAAACGAAAAGGCGTCACAAAGGTAGAAAGCTGAGAGCTGCAAAAGTGAGCTGAAGAGGCAGGGACTGGCTGTAAATAGATTGAAGAGGCCCGAGATGGATTCAGGATTATGCTACTTCAGTATTCCGTGCTCGCACATTTAAATGCAGCCGCCGCGTGTTTAACAGGAGGGCTTTGGACACCGGCCCCTTTTTATTTACAAATTAAGCACTGCACACAGGGCATCCTATTTTATCTGTCAAAATGATGCAGCTACTAGAGAACGTCCACTAGCAAAGCAGTTGTTGAAAACAGCTGACCAAGTGAGATAGCTTCTGAACCACTGTCGTCACCAGGAGAGTGCTAAACAAATTCACGATTCCAGTTAGCACAATTTAGCAGGTTGAAACCGGCCAGATAGACCAAAGTGCACTATATTTTTAAACCTTTGCTTTTTGTCTAGGGCTGTTCAATTCAGCATTATTAGTGAGAAAATGTGGGTGGGCCAGCTGCATTACACAGCGTGGTAGGCTGCTTTTAGAAAGGTGCTCTCAGAAAGCCCTCTTCTCATATTTGTGTGCCCACACTTTTAGTTCGCCTTTTTTAAACTTGTTAGAACACTTCCGAATCATATTGATGGCAGGCGATGCTAGTAGTTTTTCCTGCAATGAAAAGCTGAACGAACAATGGCCATTATAGGCCATATACACTGACTGATAACTCTAAAATCCTCTTAATAAAGGGATACTATTCGCTATGGTGTAACAGATTGCTTGTTATATATAAAACTCCGCTGTCATTTGTCACGCTTTGAGGGAGTTCCTAGTGATTCTCTGAATAGCCTTAAACCGAACATAGTTTTGTCAACAAAATCATTGGAGTCTGACTTGACATGTATTGAAAGCAAGCCATAGAGGTGCCATCTTTTCCAGTTGAAGCTGTGCTATGATCTTTTTGGTCATTTGTGGTTTGTGCCAGATTGTGGAATAATGTGTTTATTACTTCCAATGTAATTTAGATAGACTTCAAGGACATTTTATATGGTAATCTAGGTCCCACGATGAGAGTTGTATATGTGCCTGTAAGCTTTATGCCTCTCATGTTTTCATTGTTTGCCAGAAGCTTAGATCTCATCTTTATATATACTTTATATAAATCTTGACTATTGCCCAAAAGAGAGTGAAGAAAGAACGGTTTGGCAGTGGTCACCTATCATCTGTTACAATGATTCCTACTTCACAGTGAAGAACGTGTTCATGTCAGAGCATACCAGTCATACTTATTGTTTCGCTCTAGATTGGCTAGTTTGCATGAATTAATCATGGCCACTGTCTGTGCTTCTGCTAGCCCAGTCGAGGAGATAATAATTGCTAATGGTCCCACGTGATCAAAGCGTTTCTAGCAAAAACTGGTGTCACCAGAAATATCAATTGTGTTAAACGGATTGACCTGTGAGCACAGAAAAATGCAAGGTAACTTTTCTCATCATAAAAAATTAACAATATGACTAAAAAGTATGAGGCATGTTTGAGGCCCTAAGATACTGAGGGCCATTTGTACAAGCACATTTTTTCATAGACACAGAATGGGTAAAACACTTTGATACTTTGGCCCTGAATGTAGTCGGGCAATATTAACCAAATGTGTCCCCAGAAACATTTGTCACTCAAGCTTTGATTGTCAACTTAGCAGAGTACTTGCCTTGACAACACAAAAAAAATGTAAAAACATAAATTACTGTCTTTGATTTTCCAGACTGTGTGTGGCTCTGGCACATCTAAAATTCTGACCGCTGTTTACAGATTGTTTGGTGTAACGTTTGCCACCTTGTTTAGATGATATAGTACTACAAGCGTCACCAAAAACCTTTGTCCATCTAGAGTAACTGGAGTGCTCACACTGCCATTGTTTGACCATCTATTAGGCATTATTACTTTGTGTTGAAATTGGAATGATGACATGGAGCGGAAAGAGCCAATTGTCATTCCATTTATGAAACATCCTTCTTTGAGGTGCAAGGACCTAGAAACGTCCACAGAGTTTACGGAGCCAATTGTCATTCCATTGATGAAACATCCTTCTTTGAGGAGCAAGAATCTAGAAATATCTATGCCAGCATCCCATCTCCCAAACAACTGACAGCACCAGCAGCTTGTAGAGAACTAACCTTTGGATAATTTTTGGGAGGATACACACCCAGGTAGAGACACTGCATTTGTTTCTGTACTTAACTCAGTTTTAGACAACCAAAAACTATTTTCAGAGATCCATTTGCCTAGGAGGTTTTAGACCTCTCCTCAGCTTTGATAGTTAGAACATGCTATCCTTTTTTAGAATGTATTTGGAGTTGGTGTACAAAACAAAACGTCACTGGACACAGTTATTTCTAGCCAAAATGTCTCAGACAGTGGCTGTCACCCAGTTTGGATCTCAGCTTACATCCTGAGGCATGGAGACAGTTGTGGCTGTTCCTGATCACTGTCATTTCTTTTTTCACTATGTGTGGACTTTGACTAGACTGATATAAAAGTCTGGCATGAGTGTTTATAAGTTCAAAGATTATATATATGTTTTCATCCATGTGGATGTGAGACCTATTTCAGACAGCAAAGTAATTCAAGGCTTCCATAGTTGGAATTAGACACTGAATGAAAAACAACACCCTAAAGCTGGATTTGCCAAAAACAAACCTTTTATTTGTTTGTCAGCTAGCAGAGTTATGGCCTAATGCCTTCTGTTTGATATTATTGGACTCCTTCCCTCCCCATTCAATCTCTGTATCATAGTGGATGCAGATTTCTCTGCCCCAATCAAAATAAATGCTTCCCAGGAAGTTATTCAGTTTACAAGTCTAAGATGACTTCAAGTATTTCTGTTATTGCCACACAAGGTCAAAATGGTCAATGCCATCACATTTCCACCAGTAGCAAATGTTAAAAACAACTTTTCACTGACCAGTAGAACCATGGACGGCCACCTGATACTCCGGTATGAACAGAAGACCTGGATAGATAGATCCCTTACTTATCATGAATATCATGTTGTGATATCAGTATCTTCAAGTAGGTCAGTGCTTCACAAAACAACTAAATAACATGTTTGTGCTTTCTTCACAGTTGACAGAATCATGCCGTCTATAGGCATCTGGTGCTTCTATATACTTGCCATTCACATAGATTACATGTTATCCACAGATATTGTCCTACCATCCATTTGCCCTTAGCACAATCCTGGAGACAGTACATTCTTATCAGTGTGCTTTCATATTCACTACAGCGACTTATGTGACTTCTGCAAGCGTGTATTTGTTTTTAGTTATTGCTTTTATTACACTCAGATGGCCAGTAAGGAATCCAGAGCACTAGATATTCAAGGAAAAGGGAAAGTAGTGATTAAGGGCATGGTTAAGGAGTTGTTCAAGACCACAAATATGGCAGAAGAAGTGGGTCTTCAGTTGTTTTCAAAATGATTTGATGTTAATATTGTGGTGAAGAGGCAGTGAGAGAGTGTTCTAGGTGGAAAAGCTTTGTAGAGACTTGCATCCAACACCTTTGTCCCTAATTGAAAACAAAATTAAATTGTGTTGAGAGGCCAACATTAGGTGATTAGTTGGTTGATAACTTCTGTTCAGCATGGTTCAGATTTTGTACTCTTAGTAACCTATCCGTCTGTAGAGTGTGCGGCTGTAGATACACATGCTCTACATACTCCTGCCATCTAGTTTTGGGCTTGGGCATTTGGTAGTTGTTTTTCTTGGAAGAAATGTTTAGAGTCAGGAGGTGTGCTGCAACTCCTCCCTTGTTTCACAATGTGTATGGCCACAGTCTCCATCTCCTAATATTTGTTTTAACATCAAGCTGACACCAAAGATCGCAGCCTCTGAACTAAGGCGACATGCAGCATCGCAAATACCATTCCTGTCTTCAAGGGCCATGTGGCCAAGTCAGGGTCGCTTAGAAAGGGTAACACCAAGATAGGGCGCCACCCCTGCATGAGTCAGGGATCGAGCTCTAAACACAGACATAAGAGACTGCCACCCTCAGGGTCTCCTCTACCTTCGGATTCTGGCCACCACTGAGAGGAAGCTTTGGGGTTGAATAAGGTTTGGCCACAGGCCTCAACCCTCACTGGCTGTCGAGCTCTACCTGAATCAAGGGCACCCTCCTGACACCCTAAGCCAGTGCTGAAGGACCCAACCAAAACTGGCACCGAAAATCCTGTTTACTCCAAAAGCTTCATTGACATCCGGTTCCGAGGAATCAGAGGCACTGATTCTGCAGCAACTGAAGTATGAGCTTGAAGCCAAATTGAAGAGTCTCTCCATTCAGCCTACCTCGTGGAAAATCTCATTGATAAACCTTCTCTGAAGCCATTAGAAACACTTCCTTGCAAGAAAAGGCATGCTGTCACAGAAGAACCCTACTCAGTAGCCCCTTTAGAGTCGGCATTGTAGAAACATAGGGAGGGGGCACAGGTGCTCTTCCATATGGTCCACCTCTGTCACCAAATCAGCCATCACACTCACGCACACCACCTTCTCTATCTACCCCAGAGTTGCCTGAGGGATCCCAGTGAACTTTTTCAGATGCAGGCAATCCATATGATCCCACCAACCGCCATGACCAGCCCTTAGACGTAGGGCCCACTGTTGATTCCTGGAAAGACTGTAATGTTGACCTCTTCAAGGGCAATCCTGATTTAGACTATTACCTGGTTAAGGCACTTCTATTGGATAATACCACAGCCTGCAAATAAGTTATCCAGAGAGCCACTGCACCTGATAAACTGGACATTCACGTCCTCCAGGAGGAAGAGGGCTTCCTAGATAAGACACTTTCAAATTCGAAAGAGCCAGTAGCAGCTAGGGTTGAGAAAACATAAAAATCCTCACATAGCAATGCTAAATCAATGGCTATACCACACTGACTCCTTAATAGTCCACCTGCAAGAGAACCTGTGTCCAAGTCACAGGTAATGTCCCTACCTCTGTTAAAGAGAAAAATAAAGTGATGCGTTAGGCAAAAGGTTTGGAGTAGGAACAGTTAATTCTGTTGGTCACCTTTCCAGGTATGACTGGTCCAGGGGGAAGGGGATGAAGTGTCGAGTACAAAACCATCTTGAGCTCAAACATTTGTTGCACAGTTCATGCTGCAGACACAGCTTTCAGGGACATTAACACCAATGTTCTCCTCAACCTCCTGCTCAATGAGGAGCATCTCTTCGACCCCCAGGTTGATGAAATGCTTGAAACAATAAATGCAATGAGACAGAGATTGCCAGGTCTGTGAGTACCCTGCCAACTCCAATCACAAGAGGTTCCTTTCACAAGCAACAGCTCTTGAAAGAAGCCAAGACCACTTCACCAGACTCAGTCTTATCACAGAGAGCAGCAAACCTTCCACCAGCAGGCCAGCAGTGGTTACTCCAGTGGTGTATACTGGATTAACAACAACGGGAAGGGCAGAAGTACTTCTGGTAAAGGAGTTTCCACCTCTAAGCAGTGACTCTCCCAACCTCCCTCCCAATCACACATCATTTGTTTGGGGTAGAATATAAGGTTCTCTCTTGCTGGGAGGAAATCACATTAGACCAGTGGGACTTAGCAGTAGTTCACCAAGACTACTGCCTAGAATTTCTCCCATCCCCTCCCAACATCCCACCTTACAGAAACGTCCTCAGCAAAGACAGTCTCCTGCCTCTTGAGGAAGAGGACCACACGCTCGTCCAGAAAGAGGCAACAGAGAGAGTGCCTCTCAGATAAAGGGCACCTACTCTCTTTACTTCCTTTTTCTCAAAAAAAGATGACTCCCGAGGGCTACCTACGACCTCAGACTTCTAAACAGATACATCCTTTAGGAACATTGTCATATGAGAGTCCTGCAGGACATCATCCCTGTGCTCCAACACCGCAAATATATGACAGTTCTCGATCTCAGTGGTGGCTACTGCTGCATATCTGCCTACCCTGCCCATCGCCCCTATCTTTTGTAATAGATATTACTACCAGTTCAAAGTTCTTCCTTTTAGGGTGTCCATGACTCCAATGATGTTCATCATGAAGTGCCTAGCAGTGGTGGCAGTCCAACTTTAAAGAGGTGGTACTCGCATCCTCCCCTACCTCGATGATTGGCTGATGAATAATGCCAGCCTAGCCCACACTTAAGCTCCATTTAATCTGCTCCACAGCTTGGGATTTACCATAAATGCCACCCGGTTCCCACTCCCTCATGAACAGATCTCACCCTTTCTTCTGAGTTCTCTGCTGGTCATGGTTACTGGTAAAGCCTACCTCAACCACCAGAGAGTGTTGGCATCCCAGCAACTGCAGCCTCTTTTTCAGCCCAGTAGTCAGCTCATGGGCAGAATCATCATGTACATTCTAGAGATGAAGGCTTCTTGCATTTCTGTTGTACCTCACACCAAGCTTCACCTGTGTCCCCTTCAAGAGTGTGTTACGAGTTAATAATCACAGGTGGAAGGTTACTAGAAAGATCTAGTGTTGGTAGAGGCCAGCAATAACTGCTCTCTGCATTGTGGGAACTCAACAACTTTCTACAGGGCAGACATTTCTCAGACGTGATTCTGCAGGTGACAGTTGCCACAGATGCCTCTCTTACGTGCTGGGGTGCGCATTTCAACACCATGACCGTACAGTGGGTGTGTACCTCTCAACATATGGGCCATCACATCAGTGCTGACCATTCGCCTAGCCCTCAAAGCCTTCTTCCAGATCATTTGAGGGAAGGTACTTCTCATTAAGATTCACAACATGACTGCCATGAACTACCTCCAGAAACAGAGCCTCATGCATTTTCCTCAGCTCTCACTGCTAGCGCAAGGGATCTGGCAGTGGGCAGTTCTCCACGACGTAGAACGTTTAGCAGAGCATTGCAACTTTGCAGACCTGATCAGCAGGACTTGTCAACAAGTCCATGAGTGGGAGCTCCACGTGCATGTTGTTCACAGGTTCTTTCTGCATTGGGGCACCCCACAAACAGACCTGTTCACCACCTCCGAAAATGCAAATGGCCAACCTTAACTTTTAGGTAGTACCTACAATCAGTGAACAATGCATTATGGATAAACGGGTCAGTGATCTTTGCCATTATTTTCCTCCTCTCCCACTCCTTCCATACGTCATTAGGAAGATGCTACAAACACCCCTGACTTTATTCTAGTGACTCCCACCTTGGTCAGGCAGCCCTGGTACTCCATACTCCTGGAGAGGTCCATCAATCCCCATGAGAAGCTTTTGCTCAAGCTGGACCTAATCACACACACACACACAGG
The DNA here is from genome assembly GCF_031143425.1 of Pleurodeles waltl. Lineage (NCBI taxonomy): Eukaryota > Metazoa > Chordata > Amphibia > Caudata > Salamandridae > Pleurodeles > Pleurodeles waltl. Next base: position 1,194,222,183 of record NC_090445.1, on the reverse strand, counting down.
GCCAGACCAGACCCCAGTCAGATCAACTGGGCGATCTAGCACCTGAGTTCCTAGAATTTGGCTAAACCTCACCCAGGAATGCATGACCATTCTGAGAGAAGCATGTAGGCCCACTACTCTTACCTATTACATGTAAAAGTGGAAGAGGTATGCCTGATAGTGCGTTTCTGAAAAGCTGAGGTCCCGAAGACTCAAATCCAGGACATCATCTGCTTTCTATTACAGCTGCAGAAGTCAGGCCTCACTCACACTAGCTGACATAATAGCTTAAATGCAAAACAGGGAGCATTCATTCAGCTAGGACCCCAGTAGTCTAGGTTTTTATGGAGGGTTGTAAGAGGATTATAGTTCCCAGAATGCCTCCTGCCCCATGTGGAGTCCTAATGAAGCCCTCACGAGTTTCAGGGGGCCACCATTTGAACTTTTACACTCATTCTCCCTGCAGTACCTTTCCAGAAAGTTGGCCTTTCTGGTGACCATACTTTCCCTCAGACTTATTAGTGAGCTGCAAACACTCACTTTGAACCATTCATTCAGGTTCACAAAGATAGGATTGCTCTCGGGAACAATCCTGAATTTCTCCCAAAGGTCTTACCTTTTCACTTCCATCAGCTTATAGTGTTCAGAGTCTTACTTGCACAGACAGATTTTGTAGTGGAAAGAGAACTACACATTTTAGATGTTAAGAGTTCTTTTATATTACATTACCAGGACAATTCCTTTTGTAAGTTTGAAAAGCTCTTTATAGCCGTTACAAAACCTCACACATGTCATTCCATCTCTAAGGCAGATATAGCAAGATGGGTAATCAAATTCATCCAAACTTGCTACTGATAAGCTAAGAGACCCCTACTTATTTTACCCAGGGCACATACTAGCTGTAAGGAAGTGGCAACCATGTCTCTCTTTGGGGAACATCCTACTACCTGATATATGCAAATTGGCCACCTGATCAACATCATTCACTGTTGCCAAGCTCTATTGCATGGACTCTTAGAATGCCATAAACATTTAGCTTCAAATGTGTATATTCCACCCGACATCTTCTTGTCCCACCCTATTCTACTGTAGTGTCTTATCTCCACCTTCACTATCACCACTTCTTGGCTAATGGATGTCCCTTTCATAAATATGTAATGTAGTGCATTTTTTCTCCTACCAGTATTTCTCCATTACTGTGCTTTGCCCCATCACCCTGTGAGTTTATGACAGCATCGGACCCACTAGTAATCTGTGGGTTTGAGGAAGAGGAGCTTTTGTAAAACTTTCAGTTGCTGGAACTTTTACCACATTTTGGTAAACCTTCCAGTTGCTCTCTGCTCTGCAGCTAAATCTTTCATAAAGAATGCCACATTTGTAATTGTTTCAAGAATGTCTCTTTATACTTCATCCAATAATACCTTCCAGTTTCTCGGCATGCCTGTGGTCTCTCAACACCCCTTTGAAACCAATCAACAAAATGAAAGTCACAGAAGAGCATGTTCCAGGCTATTTCAATCATACTTTCAATACCTCTTCTTCTGAATATCAGAAGGGCTGTTTTTGCCTGGAGAGCCATTTCATAAAAAGATAGAAATTTTCTTCTCTACTTAACCCCGTCATCTAATTGATTCTTGGCACCTTTCCATTTTACCAATCTTAAGTCAGTATTTTTAAATATGTTATGTCCTCTGTTCTTTAGTTTGTGAATGGGTTACCCAACTCTGCCTCCTTATCAAACCACTCTTGGGGACAACCCCACAACTCAGCTCCCTTAAACATTCCATCTATCCTGAGTAAATTCTCCATGTGTGTTTCCCAGACTTCCCGTTGCCCCTATTTTCACTCCCATTTCCGTGTTCTGCGTACATACAGTTCACAAAACTCCTGTCTAGTATCCACAGACCTTTTCAATTGTTTGTTCTCATAAATAACCTATACCTTTATTCTCTCTTTTTGCAAGTCCGTCGACAATACTGATTTGCCTCCAACTGTAACACCACATCTGTATTTGCTTACTTACAAGCATATTTATAAATAGGCTGTGCATCATTTCACCCTGTTGTACTTGTATAGTTCTGAGAAGCATTTTGTAGGGTTTTAAGAGGTCGTTTTCAAGATCCACCTGCGAGGGTTACTCTACACTGCCCTTTCTGATTCCTGCAAATTGAAGGAGGTGAAAAGCCCATGCATACAACTTTGAATTCGTCCTCGACCATCACCCCTCCCTACCCCTTCTCTTTTGGACTATTCTTCTGCTGCATTGTCAGAGCCTTTAATATGTTTCAGTTTGTTTTTAGTGTTTTGAAGTAAAGCACAAGGGAACTCAGTTAAACACCCAAGTAACTTTCACATCCAAACACATCATCAGGTCTCAGATACTGCAGTTCTCTTCTTCCTAGTCTCTTTTGTGTTGCTTTGCTCTAGGTCACTGTTGCACAGTACTTTGTACTCTGTCAGAATCCTACATATTGTTTTTGTCTGACTTGTGGGTTTCAATGATAAATTTGTGTGTGATGTATCTTGATTTGGATCTGATCTTTCTTTCCGTCCAGTGATAAGTACATTATTTCACTGCTCCTTTTACACCATTTTGTCACTCCTATTTTGAAACATCATATTATTTGAATCCTCAATTTCACTGGTGTTTTCTAACCATCCTCCACATTTCGTATAATTATTATTGCTTCTTCCCTTCTCCCTTTGTGTGGCAGTACCACTCCCAAAGAGCTTGGGCTGTTAACGTTCACAACATCTTTTGCAAACTTCTGCAGGAATTGATGTCATTGAGGTTTTCTTTTTGTGTACCTCTCTGCTTGGATGCTTTTCAATGAACTCTCCAAAATAGAACCGGAAGCTTTCCCCACTTTCCTTACTTGAACTCCTCCCTTCTCTTTCTGCCCCGTGACTATGGTGGAATCCATAAATCCACTGTAGAATGGCCAAGATTTAGACCAAAACTGAAATGGGCTGCCTATAATTGTAAGTACTAATGCTCTTCAAATGTTTTATGTAGCTATGCTGCCTTATTTGCACCTCTTCCGCTCTAGAATCCGCTGCCTCTAGTCACACCCGGACTGAGCTCCACTCAAAGGTGGCTGCCGCAGTTATGCGTCTGTGAAGGACTTTCCCCTTCCTTCTTTTCCTTACTTATATTTGGTGTCAGGTAGCAGGTCCTTATTTTGATGGCAGGTTCTCGAAACCAGGCTGCTAACTCTAACTCTTGTTTCAAGAGTATTTTGTGCAAGGATGCTCATAATACCTTCTGGCCACGAGTCTTGCAGCTGCAGCATATCTATGTTGTAGCTTACCGAAGCAAACCTGAGTAGTTTACCTTCACCATTGATCGCTGTTCTGTCTAACTTGCATGCCTGGCTGGCCGGCCACACATTTGATGTTTAGCTCTGTGAAGTGGGCCATCAGGAATGCACATTACAAAGAGGGTCCGCCTGCTGAGTTCCGGGAGAGCTCCTTGTATGCTAAGTTGGACCATCCCACCTGAAAGGAAAACAAAAAAATGCGGAGGGAGCAGCAATTTGAAAAATAACATAACGAGATGGATAACTGGTTTGCATTAATTAGAGGACTTCAGAAAGCCCTCCATTTCAACTGTGAAAGGCAGTTTAACATGAGCTATAAGTACTGTAGCGTTTTCTGACCTGATGGTTACTTTATAACGCACGTAACAAATAAGATAATTCTACATCAAGCACATCACTGTAAAAGTAAAAAGGAAATATCCGTTCAAGAGACAAACACATACGTTACAGCAACATTTTTTATTTTGAAGCATAAAAAGTTATCTACTTGTATCCTTACAGAACATACTAACATTTTAGCCGCAGGGCCGGCGGGCCAGATTGATCAACAATTTGTACTGGTGCAAAGTCAACAAAAGTGATGAAAACCGTTGCAAAGTGTAGATTTGTTATTTACTTTCCAACGTAAAACTTGTTTGTAAAGTTTCCAACAAATAAAACACGGCAGCTCTCTGCTTCACCTTGCAGCAGGGGGTGCCCAGGAGTGGTACTTGCCATGCAGCCACCTATGGTTTACCACGCAAAGCCTGATCTTCTGTTAGTTGACACCAAAAAGTGTATGCCTCCTTGAGGCAGGTGTTACAAGAGAAAAACTTTCTTTTCTCCAAACGTTTCTAACTTTGATTATCTGCCGTACGGTCCAGCACCCGTACAAAGTGGGAAAAGTATAAAGGTACGTTTAAGCATGTTATTTGGTACTAGAAGGGCACAATCCCAGTTCAGAATGTATGCTTGACTCAATCGGATGCCTTTGCACTATGGTGCAAAGGTGTGTGCATGGTGCTAGGCAGTCAGAAGATGCACCGGCACTTGCGATGAGAGCAGCAGTGATGTATCTTAGTATATATGGGGCTGTTCTGCTCTCGCCCTTTAACTTTGGTTACTTGACGGCATTGCCTGAAAAAAGAGTAAATGTGCCTCTACAGGTGCACCTCTCCAAACAACATGCATATAAACCATAGACTTACTAGACACGTCTAATAGTAGCTAGTAACATGCGTCTGTACCAGTGGCAATCTTGGAAACATATTGTAGTGTTAATGCAACTGGCTGCTTGTTTCCTTTTTGTTAATCTTAATTTTTATTTTTATTTTTTTTAAGTAAGAATGGAGAATATAAATGAAGAACGAGTGATGGCCCTAAAATATAACAGAAAATATGTACCTAAAGCTTTGCTCTTTTTAGTCCCCCAAGGCTTAAGTGACCTCTGGTTACACAGGAGGTAGATCGCACTCTTGTGTGAAGCACAATCTTGCTATGACCCCGTTGTGAGGTGTTCACTTTAGCAATTCACAATCCGGCATTTTGCCTGTCCTGGTCTTGCTTCAATACAGTGGCATAACATAGGCACCCGCGACACAGTGGGGCTCTAAGCTCCAGGGGGCCCCCTCAACACAGTACCCTGGCCTGAGAGCTCCTGACTGAGTCCAGGAAGGGTGTGGGGAGAGTTGGGCTTTCATGTACTTTGCATGGTGGGCCCCTCAAGTTTTGTTCCGCCACTGCTTTAATATGTCTAGTCCTGTCCAAATTACCAGGACAGTTCCTCTTCAGTTGAGAACACAACCAACTCTAGACCAGTTCCAATCTTCTTAGGCCTCATCTTTGTGGTATACCTTGAGTCTTGCCACACAGTAAGCACGGGACCCACGTAAAAGCATACCTGTTGCAATTAAGGAGGCTATTACAACAAACAACAAGGTGATGCAAGGGCTGCTTGAATTTCAGCCACTGTTGATTGTTGGGGCATGTTTCAGACGATTGCAGAACTCAAGCTATACCTGTCTAGAATGGCCTAGTGGATGGAAAGCAGTGGACTGGAATGTCTTAAAGTGTTTCATAAAGGCAGACAGTAACTCCAGAAACGTATTGACCTTTCACCTGCCCCCCCACTCTTGAAATTGAAGAAAGGAACTCCTACCACGAGTGATATTTATGGAGGTGGCCAGAAAGTCAGTGGCAAGGTACATCTAAATTCTAAAGGGATGCGAAGCATAAAGTACGGAAAAGGAAAATCATATATACTTTTTATGAATATTGGTGATTACCACGCGTGCATTCACTATGCATTCTTTTACAACACGCTGTATTGTATCCTTGGTCTTTACTACACCCTTTTCATGGTCACAACGGATGTGTGTGTGTTTGTGTGTATATTAAAATACCTTTACAAGCCCTTACTTGCCCTTCCCAACCAAGAACACCGTAAAAACCTTTACACCCCTTAATTCCCTTATAAAAATATATTGACATTCATATGCCTACCTGGTAGAGTCCCACATAGTAGAGTGCCATAAAACAGCTGTAAACTGTGGTAAGACAGCGCGTTGTAATGACTACATGCCCATTTTTACCCTGCTGGAGCATTTATAGGGGGCACAAACACATCGAAGTAGCAGGAAAGACAAGTCTTGGAAGTACAGAAAAAGGATTAGGCCTGGAAGACATCACAAATTGGCTGGATACTTTTGTGATTGTGAAAGCCATCACTATTGATAAACGCCCCAAACAGAGCCCCACCATTGTGATGCGCAAGCAGTGCATCATTGACAAGTATAGGCAGTAAGCTGACCTGTGTTGGTTATAGTTTGACCTACGTTTCAGACAAGGTATGGAATTAGTAGTGGGTATGAAAATGGACCAGATGGGTCCAGCTAAATTGATGGTAGAAATGAGTGGGGAACCTGGCCATGCCAGAGACAGAAGTGTGAAAGACCAGTAGTAGAGCACATTCAAATGTGGCAATACGATTATATTCTAAGCCACTTGGCTCTCCACAAGCAATTCCTTTGCCACAGCATAGCTTTTTGTGGTACACATTCATTAGCACACATTTGGGAGCTTAAGGAGTCAACCCTTGTGATGCCGTAGGTCTAGAAACACTTTTCAGGGCTTGGTTCAGAAGTCACATATCTAAGAACAGCCCAACCTAATCCAGTCCTTCAGCCAGATTCTACGGGGCATCCCAAAGTTCCCGTAACACCTGTGTGAAGCAGAAGCTCAACTGCAGCTTCACACGTACAGGCACAGCAGCCACAGCACTTACAATTGCAGATGTATACTAAGAAACCACAGCAGCAATCAGGTGTAGTTGAGGGCCAATAGCTTTTAAGTGAATCAATAGTAGGCATATGTTGATAGCACAGAACTCTGAAGTACTCAGTACTTTCATGAGCCTGCTACCCTTGCTGGAACCTTCTATAAATCATTTTGCCTAGTTAACCAATATAGTTGGAACAACATTTAAAATACACAATTTAGCTCATTTAAAAAAAATGAAACGTAGGTGTTGCCTCTCAGTCGCCTCAAGAAAAGGTATTGCTCCTCCTGGCAGAGTGGCTCACTTGTGGACACAACTTGGAGAGCACACAGGTACAGTACAGTTGTCCACTAAGAAAAATAATTAGAAGAATCATTTCCGTCGACCTCACCAGGAATTCAGGGTTTGGGTCCTTTAGACGGCCTTTTGTATTCTGTTAACTCCTCCGCAGTATGGTCAATACCTTCTACGCTGAGGTGCTGCCTCACTGTGGTTCTTATTTATTGTGTTTTGCAATTACCTTCTCCTTCAGTCCGTCCTTCAGCCTTGTAGGAATAACTTACTTCAGTCTCGGAGGAGTTTATCATTTAGTTTCGGATTTTGGGTAGTCTAGGTTCTGTTCCAACTACTGTGGCTAGGTGATGTTTGATGTTGACCTGCATGAAGTTCAGAGCTAAGTGGCAATTCCATTTCCTCAGGTTGCTACACCCCACTAGTACAACTCTTGCACAAAATGGAAGGTTTTGGTGCGGGAGGCATACAGGTTCAGCCTTTACATAGATGCAGAGTCCAAAGTGTGAAGATAAAGCACAAGGTTAAATCAAATTGGAGCAGTGAAGGCGTGCTTATAAAATGTAAAAACAAATGCAGCAGGGGAATGTCAATGTTCATTGATTTTCAGTTTCAAGAGAGAGTTTTTGTAGAAACGAGAAGGGCTTGAGTTAAAATAATCTGCAGTAAATACTAATGTTCGATGGCATCTGTCGCTGTAGATACACATGTTCTGCATAGCTCGCCATCTGGTGTTGGGTCGGAGTGTTACAAGTTGTTTTTCTTCGAAGAAGTCTTTCGAGTCACGGGACCGAGTGACTCCTCCTTCTGTCTCCATTGCGCATGGGCGTCGACTCCATCTTCGATTGTTTTCTTTCCGCCATCGGGTTCGGACGTGTTCCTGTCGCTCCGAGTTTCGGAACGGAAAGTTAGTTAATATCGGAAGATTTTCGTCGGTATTGTTGCGTTCGGGATCGGCGTAGTTAGAGTCAACACCGCATCGAAGATCGACGTGCTCCGGTGCCCTTCGGGGTAGTTTTCGATCCCCCGTCGGGGCCTGGTCGGCCCGACCGCGTGTCGAACAACGTCGATGGAACGGACCCCGTTCCGTTTTTGTCCCAAATGCCACAACAAATACCCGTATACAGACCAACATTTGATCTGTAACCTGTGCCTGTCGCCTGAGCACAGTGAAGAGACTTGCGAGGCCTGTCGTGCGTTCCGGTCCCGAAAGACACTCCGTGACCGTCGAGCCAGGAGACTTCAGATGGCGTCCACGCCGACAGCGCACCGAGAGTTCGAGGAACAAGAGGAAGAAGAAACCTTTTCGATCCACGAATCGGACTCCGAGGAATTCGACGATCAAAGAACCGTGAGTAAGACGTCGAAAACAACACAGAAGAAAAGTGACAAGGCCCAGGGGACGCCACTGCCACCAGGCCATGGCTCCACCCTTAAATTCGGTGACCGACCATCGGCACCGAAAAAGGCCAAAACAGTGCCGAGATCGTCCGACTCCGGTCGAGACACCGGCACGCTGCCTTCTCGGGATCGAGAAAGTGCTGGAGAAAAGCAACGACGCCGAGACAGTGGCACCGACGAAGATCGACGCCGAGAGGTTTCGACGCCAAAAAAGAAAAAAGCCACCTCAGAGCCAAAAAGAGATACAGGCAGGGTTTCGGTGCCGAAACAACCCGTAACCGACCCAGGTCCAGGCTCTTATACAGAGGAACAATCACTGTCCTCTCAGATGCGAAAGCATAGGTTTGAGGAAGAGCTGCAATCCACCGAAGTGGACCATCCCAAAAACGTATCTTCATACAGCAGGGAACGGGAAGAATAAGCACCCTTCCCCCTATTAGGAGAAAAAGGAGACTGGAGTTTCAAACAGACCAGGCGCCACAAACAAAAATGGTGAAAAAGGTGACTCCGCCACCCTGTCCTCTACCTGTAATTAACGTCTCACCAGCGCAAACTCCGTCACATTCCCCGGCTCACACCACCATGAGCCAAGGTGACCAGGATCAAGACGCTTGGGACTTATATGACGCCCCAGTGTCGGACAACAGTCCGGAGGCATATCCAACAAAGCCCTCACCACCAGAAGACAGCTCAGCATACTCTCAAGTGGTGGCTAGAGCAGCACAATTCCACAACGTAAACCTCCACTCAGAACAAGTCGAGGATGACTTTTTATTCAATACCCTCTCCTCCACCCACAGCTCCTACCAAAGCCTGCCTATGCTGCCAGGTATGCTTCGGCACGCAAAGGAAATATTCAAGGAGCCGGTCAAAAGTAGGGCAATAACGCCAAGGGTGGAAAAGAAGTATAAGGCACCTCCTACAGACCCTGTTTTCATCACCACACAGCTGCCACCAGATTCCGTCGTAGTAGGAGCAGCTCGGAAAAGAGCCAACTCCCACACATCTGGGGATGCACCACCCCCAGATAAAGAGAGCCGCAAGTTCGATGCAGCTGGGAAAAGAGTCGCAGTACAAGCTGCAAACCAGTGGCGCATCGCTAACTCTCAAGCACTACTTGCGCGCTATGACAGAGCCCATTGGGATGAGATGCAACACCTCATCGAGCATCTTCCCAAGGAACTACAAAAGAGGGCAAAGCAGGTGGTTGAGGAAGGGCAGAACATATCAAATAACCAGATACGTTCTTCTATGGACGCAGCAGACACAGCTGCAAGAACAATTAATACATCTGTGACCATTAGAAGGCACGCATGGCTAAGAACGTCTGGGTTCAAACCAGAGATACAGCAGGCAGTGCTCAATATGCCATTCAACGAAAAACAACTGTTCGGACCAGAAGTGGACACGGCAATCGAAAAACTTAAAAAAGACACTGACACTGCTAAAGCCATGGGCGCACTCTACTCCCCGCAGAGCAGAGGAACCTACAGCACCTTCCGCAAGACACCCTTTAGAGGGGGGTTTCGGGGTCAGGCCACACAAGCCAGCACCTCGCAGGCAACACCGTCCAGCTACCAGGGACAGTACAGGGGAGGCTTTCGGGGCCAATACAGAGGAGGGGAATTCCCTAGGAATAGAGGAAAATTTCAAAGCCCAAAAACCCCTACAACCAAGCAGTGATGTCACTCACCCCCTCCACACAACACCAGTGGGGGGAAGAATAGGTCATTATTACAAAGCATGGGAGGAAATAACTACAGACACTTGGGTCTTAGCAATTATCCAACATGGTTATTGCATAGAATTCCTACAATTCCCTCCAAACATACCACCAAAAGCACAGAATTTATCAAAACAACATTCCGAACTCCTGGAAATAGAAGTTCAAGCACTATTGCAAAAGAATGCAATCGAATTAGTACCAAACACACAAACAAACACAGGAGTCTATTCACTGTACTTCTTAATACCAAAAAAGGACAAAACACTGAGACCAATCCTAGACCTCAGAATACTAAACACCTACATCAAATCAGACCACTTTCACATGGTCACGCTACAAGAAGTGTTACCATTGCTAAAACTACAGGACTACATGACAACCTTAGACCTCAAAGATGCGTATTTCCATATACCAATACATCCGTCGCACAGGAAATACCTACGGTTCGTATTCAAAGGAATACATTACCAATTCAAAGTATTGCCTTTTGGTTTAACAACCGCACCAAGAGTCTTTACAAAATGTCTAGCAGTAGTGGCTGCACACATCAGAAGGCAGCAAATACATGTATTCCCGTATCTAGACGACTGGCTAATCAAAACCAATTCACTAACAAAGTGCTTACAACACACAAATCAAATCATACAAACCCTTTACAAACTAGGGTTCACCGTCAACTTTGCAAAATCCAACATTTTGCCTTGCAAAGTACAACAATACCTGGGAGCCATAATAGACACAACAAAAGGAGTAGCCACTCCAAGTCCACAAAGAATTCAAAATTTCAACAAGATCATACAACGCATGTATCCAACACAAACAATACAAGCAAAGATGATATTACAACTCCTAGGCATGATGTCTTCATGCATAGCCATTGTCCCGAACGCAAGACTACACATGAGGCCCTTACAACAGTGCCTAGCATCACAATGGTCACAAGCACAGGGTCACCTTCTAGATCTGGTGTTAATAGACCGCCAAACTTACCTCTCGCTTCTATGGTGGAACAGTATAAATTTCAACAAAGGGCGGCCATTCCAAGACCCAGTGCCACAATGCGTAATAACAACAGATGCTTCCATGACAGGGTGGGGAGCACACCTCGATCAACACAGCATACAAGGACAATGGAACGTACATCAAACAAAACTGCATATAAATCACCTAGAAATGCTAGCAGTTTTTCAAGCATTAAGGGCTTTCCAACCAATTATAACTCACAAATACATTCTTGTCAAAACAGACAACATGACAACAATGTATTATCTAAACAAACAGGGGGACACACACTCAACGCAGTTGAGCCTTCTAGCACAGAAGATATGGCGATGGGCAATTCACAACCACATTCGCCTAATAGCGCAGTTTATTCCAGGGATCCAGAATCAACTTGCAGACAATCTCTCTCGAGATCACCAACAGGTCCACGAATGGGAAATTCACCCCCAAATTCTAAACACTTACATCAGACTCTGGGGAACACCTCAAATAGACTTGTTTGCAACAAGAGAGAACGCAAAATGCCAAAACTTCGCATCCAGATACCCACACAGGCAGTCCCAAGGCAATGCCCTATGGATGAAATGGTCAGGGATATTTGCCTACGCTTTTCCTCCTCTCCCTCTCCTTCCTTATCTGGTAAACAAATTGAGTCAAAACAAACTCAAACTCATTTTAATAGCACCAACTTGGGCAAGGCAACCCTGGTACACAACACTGCTAGACCTATCAGTAGTACCCCACATCAAATTGCCCAACAGGCCGGATCTGTTAACACAACACAACCAACAGATCAGACATCCAGATCCAGCATCGCTGAATCTAGCAATCTGGCTCCTGAAATCCTAGAATTCGGACACTTACAACTTACCCAAGAATGTATGGACGTCATAAAGCAAGCCAGAAGGCCGTCCACTAGGCACTGCTATGCAAGTAAATGGAAGAGGTTTGTCTGCTACTGCCATCATAATCCGATCCAACCTTTACACGCAACTCCAAAGGACGTAGTGGGTTACTTGCTTCACTTACAAAAATCTAACCTAACCTTCTCTTCCATTAAAATACACCTTGCGGCAATATCTGCATACCTGCAGACTACCTATTCAACTTCCCTATATAGGATACCAGTCATTAAAGCATTCATGGAAGGCCTTAAAAGAATTATACCACCAAGAACACCACCTGTTCCTTCATGGAACTTGAATGTTGTCTTAACAAGACTCATGGGTCCACCTTTTGAACCCATGCACTCTTGCGAAATACAGTTCCTAACCTGGAAGGTTGCATTTCTCATCGCCATTACATCTCTAAGAAGAGTAAGCGAAATTCAGGCGTTTACAATACAAGAACCTTTTATACAACTACACAAAAATAAAGTCGTCCTAAGGACTAATCCTAAATTTTTACCAAAGGTTATTTCACCGTTCCACCTAAATCAAACAGTGGAACTACCAGTGTTCTTCCCACAGCCAGATTCCGTAGCTGAGAGGGCACTACATACATTAGATGTCAAAAGAGCATTAATGTACTACATTGACAGAACGAAAAACATCAGAAAGACTAAACAACTATTTATTGCATTCCAAAAACCTCATGCAGGAAACCCAATATCAAAACAAGGTATAGCCAGATGGATAGTTAAATGCATCCAAATCTGCTACCTTAAAGCAAAACGACAACTGCCCATTACACCAAGGGCACACTCAACCAGAAAAAAAGGTGCTACCATGGCCTTTCTAGGAAACATCCCAATGCAAGAAATATGTAAGGCAGCCACATGGTCTACGCCACACACGTTCACCAAGCACTACTGTGTAGACGTGTTATCCGCACAGCAAGCCACAGTAGGTCAAGCCGTGTTAAGAACATTATTTCAAACCACTTCCATTCCTACAGGCTGAGCCACCGCTTTTGGGGAGTTAACTGCTTACTAGTCTATGCAGAACATGTGTATCTACAGCGACAGATGCCATCAAACTGAAAATGTCACTTACCCAGTGTACATCTGTTCGTGGCATCAGTCGCTGGAGATTCACATGTGCCCACCCACCTCCCCGGGAGCCTGTAGCAGTTTGGAAGTTAGCTTCAACTTTGTACATTTGTATATATATTATTTTAACCTTAAATAGGTACATACTTAGTCACTCCATTGCATGGGCACTATTACTACAACACAACTCCTACCTCACCCTCTGCGGGGAAAACAATCGAAGATGGAGTCGACGCCCATGCGCAATGGAGACAGAAGGAAGAGTCACTCGGTCCCGTGACTCGAAAGACTTCTTCGAAGAAAAACAACTTGTAACACTCCGACCCAACACCAGATGGCGAGCTATGCAGAACATGTGAATCTCCAGCGACTGATGCCACGAACAGATGTACACTGGGTAAGTGACATTTTCATTACCTAACCCACGTACCTATCCCTCGCTAGCATTCGATTTACAGCAATGTGATTATTGTTGGGTTTTAAGGTAAGCTACATTAATAGAGCATTAAGTAGAGATTGCCTTTGGAGAACCCTTATTAGAGATAAAAATTTGTATGCAGTTGTTATGGCTGAATAAAATATAAAATCATGGAAACAAAAAAATGATGGAAAGACTAAGTAGTACTTATAGAGACCAAGAAGGAAGAGACAGTATAAATGGACCACTACAGTGGACTGTGAAAAGTAAACCGAAGCAACGACTTTGCAGTAGCACTAAAGTGTAATCCTTTTATTGCCGATCCCTGACATAAAGCGCAACCTTTGTTGCCTGCCCTCCTTTCACATATAATGGCATATAATTGTTCAAGGTGAGGATAGAAACCAAGAAGGCAACATCGTTTGGATGAACTCCAACTTATACCGTTGAAAAGAGGACAGAAAAGACAGACAATTGAATCATTTAAAAACCTATTTCAATGGAAATAATAATTAGTCTTCTGTATTTACATATTTAAATTTTTTGTAAATTATGGTGCATTTTTCTTGTATCTCACTCTTCCTTACATCTAATGTGGTAACCATATAGTTTAGCCAATTACAAAAGGCATTTTTTTTTTTTACAGAAAATGTTATAACGCTTGGTAGAACATTGGATATATGTGCTGCATAAACCATAAATACAATGTGCATTGCTTTTTAAAGATATTTTTTCCAGAAGGAAAATAGTGTGGCCATTTTCTGTGTCTGATTAATGTTTTTTTTTTTGTTATAAATATTTTTCAGATTGATCTTGTACAAGTCAAACAAGCTTTTACGCAAATCTACCAGAAAACTCTCGCATCGATGATTTCAAGTGACACATCTGGCGACTACCGACGTTTACTTGTCGCAATTACTGGTCAATAGAACAAGTGTTTATTTAAGCACAGCGGACTGTACCATTAGTCAAACATAGGAATGCATAGATACGGGAATGTTAATGCTGTCTATATAGAGTATGCAAGCATAAGGGTTCTGAATGAAAATATAGTTGAGGGTTTTTAATCAAACCTCTGTAATCACGACTATCACATTAGATTGTGTTTGTTTACATGTTAAACTTGCCTTAATTAAAAAGTATGAAAATGTATTTTCCACTTCAAATAATAAATGTACATTTATTCAAGAAAGCACCATTTCTTGTGTTGATTCTTTAAACTGAACATCTTGGTTTGTAGCCTAATTCCTAGTTGTCAGTATTTGCACTGAGATACGTGGCTTTCAATTATTTGGGTCAGCTGATTAGTTGCAGGTCTACTCTTGATAAGAGATACGTGGTTTTGGGAGTGTACCGATGCAGTTAGCGGAGACTTGCGTAGGCCTTCTTCTGTTCTGAAATTTGCAGGTGGAGACCTGTCAGCTCAGGTACCCCATGCCGCCTTCCATTGTGGTCACCGACCCTCCCTTTTTTAAACATATCAGTAATGTTGATCTGCAAGTTTTAATACCAGACGCTGGGCGTAGATGTCTTACTGCAGCTCTCGTTCATTATGCAGTTTTTATTGATTTGAACATCAAAAACATTAGGTGGATTTGCATTTCTAATTATTCTTTTTATTATCACGGCTTGAGATTTTTCAGCGTTTGTGGGGCACTTCGGTCTTGCTGCGAGGAGTTTTATACGAGAGCAATTTATGATGTAATAAATGAGGTGAACATTGTACTTCCAACAGGATGTAGATTTTTTCCTTGCTTCATTTTCTCCATTCACCTTTTTATTGCTGCCTCCTTGCGCCCCCTGTAAGCAACCCATAAACTCGAATCCAAATCGTTGGTGGCCCATAGGTGCAATTTATCAAAGCTCTCCACTGTCACAATCAGAGTGAACTTTATTTGGATGCCAGAGACTCTCATGCAAGTACATGTAAAAGAATAAAGCAGACATTGATACGCATGAAATATACATACATAAATAATCAAGCAGTAATAATTAAAAGAACATATAGTTCCGAAGGTGAACTGCTGGTTTAAGAAAGAACGCCACCTTAAAACATACCTCCTCGTCAGTTCGTAATTGAAAAAAAAAAACGTAGAGCTACTTGCACAGTACAAAAGTGCGTTTTCTTAAAAGTGGTAATAAAAATTGTTTGGCAAAAATACATAAAAATTGTAGAAAAATATAAAATGCCGCAGAGACTGATTGTCACACTGGCAAGTACACACAGAGGAGCTGTTGTGTTGACCCAAGGGAAAGCAGTGCATATGTCTGGCAGTTACTTCTCTAACAATAGGGCCCTCCCCCACTGGCCGGGAATAAAGGACAATTAAGGCTCTAGGCCAGAGGTCTTCAAACTGGGGGGGTGGGCCCCCCGAGGGGGGCCTCAAATGGTCCCAGGGGGGGCGTCAAATTCTGACCAAAAGAAGCATTATACAAATAACAGGCCTTTGTTTTAAACAAAAGCATGTTATTGCATTTTTTTTAAAGTAACAGTACCTAACTGCAATGTTTAAATAGGTCTGGACATATTTAAACATTGCCATCTTCATAAAATATTTGTGAATAATTCTGAGGGGGGGCCCATAGATTTTAATTTTTCAACTGGGGGGGGCGCGGCATTAAGAAGTTTGGAGACCACTGCTCTAGGCTGACTCTGGTTTTTAGGTGGACATGGGCATTTACAGTTGGTTTTCTTAACTTGTAGTCTTTCCTCAGACTGTGCTTACTTTCCAGAAGCTGATGTCTGATTATTTTTTATCCTCAGATAGATAACCACAGGGAAATCACAGATTCCAAGACAGCTTAAGACCATTGTGCTGGGGGTGAGCTAAGATCTTAGTAGGAAAGCTGGTTCTGGACAACGGTAGGGTTAGTGAGGCACCTAAGGGGTGATGATCTCCATAGCAAGTGTCAAGAATTTCCCTCAGCAAGAGATATTTCATGAGGTTTTAAAAAGGATGTAACCTGTGACTGAGGAACAACCCCTCCTGTGAAAAGATGCTATTCTGCTTCCCCAGGACTACCTTTACCAGCATGCACTTTGCAGCTCACTTGAGGTCCACTGGAACAAAACTGGTATTCAACTGATATCAGGTGGCTGCAATTGAATTTGTTGAGCAGCCAGGCAGTTGGCCTTTTATAAAAGGAAGGAAACGTTTGTTCTCTGCTGATGAAGGGATTAACCCAGAAACACATGTCCAGAGATGTCTGAAAATACAAGGCCAAAGAATTCTCTGTAAGTTGCTGACTTTGCTACATTCCATAATGACCAGTTGGGAGTGCGCTTTTGTCTGTCTATCTATCTATCTATCTATCTATCTATCTATCTATCTATCTATCTATCTATCTATCTATCTCTCTCTCTCTCTCTCTCTCTCTCTATATATATATATATATATATATATGTTCGATGGCATCTGTAGCTGCAGATACACATGCTGTGCATTATCCTGCCATCTAGTGTTGGGCTCGGAGTGTTACAAGTTGTTTTTCTTCGAAGAAGTCTTTTCGAGTCACGAGATCGAGGGACTCCTCCCTTTCGGCTCCATTGCGCATGGGCTTCGACTCCATCTTAGATTGTTTTCTTTCCGCCATCGCGTTCGGACGTGTTCCTCTTCGCTCCGTATTTCGGTTTGGAAAAGATAGTTATCCATCGGAAAATTCGACGGTATTGTTTGCGCTCGGTATCGGGTTAGTACTAGCACATCGACACCGAAGAAAGAAGAGCTTCGGCGGCCCTTCGGGGCTTCCACTCCTCGGCGGGGCCTGGTCGGCCCGACCGCGTCCATCTTCAAACCTCATGGACCGGACCCCCTTCCGCTTCTGCCCCAACTGCCACGCTAAGTATCCTTATACAAACCAACACTTGGGGGGTCATTACAACCCTGGCGGACGGTGTTAAAGATGCGGTAATACCGCAAACAGTCAGACGGACAAAAAAGGGAATTATGACCCTGGCGGAAACCGCCAACAAAGACAGCCACTTTAACACTTCCCCGCCACGGCGGTACAGACAAGCAGCGCAGCGGTCACCGCCAACAGACAGGCGGGAGACAATGTACCGCCCACAGTATCACAACAGGCCAATCCGCCACCTTTTCCGGGGCGGATTCACCGTGGATAAAAACACAGCGGAAACAGCTTTTACTATGGGAAAACGCTCACCTTAACATATCCCACGAGGAACGACGACTCCATGGACCCGGAACTCCATATACTACCTGCCCTTGTCTTTCTGCTCCTTCACAACCAACAGCGACATAGGCGCAGAAGATACCGGTGAGTACAGCACCTACGACACGGGGGAGGGGGGAGGCAAAAGTTAAGGGGACACCCACCAAACACCTCCACCCCCACTCTCGCATATTACAACATACACACCAATGCAGTCACAAACATCACAGTAACAACCCACAATTCCCCCGGAAGAATGCAAAGACAATGCGAATTTCGGTCAAACTTTGTAATGTGCCAATATACATGTCATACAAAAATAAACAAATATATGTATACTAAAATCACTCTTATTTACATATATACAATCCGAGAAGTAGTGCAGATATGTACACAATGTCCGTGCACAAACAGTCCAAAAATGCATGGGCGAGGCCCACAATAGATACCTGACCAAAATCGGAGAGAACACTGCCGGGGCATCAGATAGAAACACTACAGGCACCTCAGGGGGAAGGGAAAGGGGGGGGGCACCTCAGCCACATAAACGCAAAGCCAGATCCACGACGGGGCTCCATGCCCATTGATGTACCCTGGGGAGTGCAAAGCCACAGTCTCTCAAGTCTATACAGTGGGTGGCTTGCCCACTGTCACATCCTGGGGAGTGCAAAGCCACAGTCTCAAGTCTATACAGTGGGTGGCTTGCCCACTGTCACATCCTGGGGAGTGCAAAGCCACAGTCTCTCAAGTTGATGCAGGTCCATACTGGTACTGGGGGGTGACTGGTGCCCAGACTGGATGAGTCTCCCCGTGAATGGTAGTGTCCTGTCACTGTCCCAGCTGCTCATGGGATAAGGATGCCTGATGTGGTGGGCCATTCATTCCTACCCGGTGCATTGCCCTCTTCAGCGGTGCGTTGACATGGCGGTCTTTGCCCTCTTCAGCGGTGCTATGACATGGCGGTCTTTGCCCTCTTCAGCGGTGCTATGACATGGCGTTTCAGGACTGTTCAGCGGTGCTATGACATGGCGGTCTTTGCCCTCTTCAGCGGTGCTATGACATGGCGTTTCAGGACTGTTCAGCGGTGCTTTGACATGGCGATCTTTCGGGTTCCTGCGGGGGTATAAGTACATGATTATTGCATGTGTGTGTTTCATGGTGTGCAATGGTTGGGTGTGCGTGAACCCCAGTGCAGGCATTCCTGTGGGGGGGCTTGTGTGCTGATGGTTGGGGGGTGTTCTGGGTCTATGCAGTGGGCATGCTTTGGTGATGGGTGTCGATGCTTAGTTATGTCATGCAGGGCTTGGGTTTGGGATGGGGGGTTGGTGTAATGGGTAGATAGGTGAGGATTTGGGGTGATAGGGGAGGGTGTGATGGTGGGGGTGTGTGATATCATGCAGGTAGGGTGGGGGTTATGATAGTTAAGATTTGACTTACCAGTGTCCGTTCCCCCACCGAGTCCTCCGAGGCCCTCAGGATGCAAGATGGACAAGACTTGCTCCTCCCATGTTGTTAGTTGAGTGGGAGGAGGTGGTGGTCCGCCGCCAGTCCGCTGTACCGCGATGTGCCTGGATACCGTTGAACGCACCTTCCCCCGTAGGTCGTTCCACCTCTTCCTGATGTCCTCCCTATTTCTTGGGTGCTGTCCCACAGCGTTGACCCTGTCGACTATTCTTTGCCATAGCTCCATCTTCCTGGCTATTGATGTGTGCTGTACCTGTGAGCCAAATAGCTGTGGCTCTACCCGGATGATTTCCTCCACCATGACCCTGAGCTCCTCCTCGGAGAAGCGGGGGTGTCTTTGGCGTGACATGGGGTGGTGTGTGTGATGTGTGGGGTGGTGTATGTGTTGATGAGTGTGGTGAGTGTAGTGGTATGTGGTGTTTTGTGCGTGGATGTTGTGTGGGTGATGGTGTCGTGTGCCTCTGTGTGGTGGGGTTGTCTATTGCTGTGCTCTCTCTGTCGCCTTCAGCTCAAATTTTTGGTCGTAGGGGTTTGTGGGTGATGTGGGTGTGTGTTTTATATTGTGTTGGGTGTGTGGGAGTGTTGTTTGTATGTGTATCAGGTGTGTGTATTTTGTCCAATGTGGCGGTGTTTTGGAGATGTGTGTGTATTTTGAGCGCGGCGGTGTGTACCGCCAATGGAATACCGCGGCTGAAAGACCGGCACGTGGATTCGTGGGTCATAATAGCATGGGCGTGTTTCTGTTGGCGTGGAGGTGGAGGATTTGTTTCCGCATGTTTATCGCTGACCTTTGGTGTGGCGGTATTGTGTGGGTGTCTAAATTTCGGCGGATTCCATGATGTGTGTCATAATAGCTGTGGTGGTCTACCGCGGACGCGGCGGTGTATTGGCGGTCTTCTGCACGGCGGTAAGCACCTTATACCGCCAATGTTGTAATGACCCCCTTGGTCTGTAATCTGTGTTTGTCCCCCGAACACAAAGAGGATACTTGCGAGGCCTGTCGGGCATTTCGATCCAAGAAAACACTGAGGGATCGAAGAGCAAGAAGATTCCAGATGGCGTTGACACCGGCCGGACACACCGACGTCGAAGAAGAGGAGAGATTCTCCATTCGAGATTCGGACTCGGACGAGTCCGAGACCGACCAGCCGAAGACGCAACAAACTGTGAGTAAACCAGCCCCGGTAAAAACTCACACAAAAATAATGAAGGCCAAGGGGACGTCACTGCCAACAGGCCATGGCTTAACCTGAAAACACGGTGACCAAACATCGGCACCGAAAAAGGCCTCCCAGCAGCCAAAGACATCCGACTCCGGTCGAGATACCGGCTCCGAACAGACTCGGCACCGAGAGTTCGGCACCCCGAAAGTCAAAAAGGTTTCCTCTGAGCCAAAAAAGACTATCGAAAAGATTTCTGTGCCGAAACATGCGGCCTCGGAGCCGAAACAAGGCTCCTATACAGAGGGACAAGACCTTTCAAAACAATTACAAGGTCACCGGTTTGAACAAGAACTGGGCATGGGAGAGCCAGACCATACCCAGAGGAGGCTGCATATACAAAAGGATACGGGGAGAATCAGAATTCTTCCTCCAATAAAGATGAAACGCAAGCTCGCATTCCAGGAGGCGGAAATGCAGCCAAAGGCGAAAGTGGCTAGAGAAAAGACACCACCACGTTTCTCGCTACAGCAATCGCCAACAGAATCGCCACATCTGTCCCCGGTAGCAACACCCCCAATGATGCAATCACCAACACACACAGGGATGAGCCAAGATGACCTGGATGCATGGGATTTGTATGATGCACCGGTCTCTGACAATAGTCCTGATTGGTACCCGGCAAGGCCGTCAAAACCTGAGGACAGCACCGCCTACATGCAGGTGATTTCAAGGGCAGCTACATTTCATAAAGTAGCATTACATGCAGAGCCCATAGAGGACGAATTTTGGTTCAACACCCTCTCATCTACGCACAGCCAATACCAAAGCTTGCCAATGCTGCCAGGCATGCTAAAACACGCCAAACAAGGGTTTCAGGAACCAGTCAAAGGCAGAGCCATCACGCCTAGGGTGGAGAAAAAATATAAACCTCCCCCTAGCGACCCTGTGTATATCACACAACAGTTAACTCCTGATTCGGTGGTAGTAGGAGCAGCCCGGAAAAGGACGAACTCACAAACTTCTGGAGATGCACCACTGCCCGACAAAGAAAGTCGGAAATTCGATGCAGCAGGCAAGAGGGTGGCAACACAGACAGCCAATCAATGGCGAATTGCCAATTCGCAAGCTCTGTTGGCACGATACGACAGGGCACATTGGGGTGAAATGCAACATCTCATTCAGCACCTTCCCAAAGAGTTCCACAAACGTGCCCAACAGGTTGTTGAGGAGGGCCAAGCTATCTAGAAAAACCAAATAAGGTCGGCTATGGACTCAGCAGACACGGCGGCGAGGACAGTGAACACAGCAGTAACCATTCGGAGACACACATGGTTACGAACCTCCAGATTTAAGCCAGAAATCCAGCAGGCTGTGCTGAATATGCCTTTCAACGAACAACAATTGTTTGGGCCGGAGGTGGATACAGCAATAGAAAAACTGAAAAAAGACACGGACACGGCAAAAGTCATGGGCGCGCTCTACTCCCCACAGAGCAGAGGCACTTTTAGGAAGCCACACTTTAGAGGGGGGTTTCGGGCCCAAACCACAGAGCCTTCCACCTCACAAGTCAGACCCACATATCAGGGCCAGTATCAGAGGGGAGGTTTTCGAGGACAATATAGAGGTGGACAGTTCCCTAAAACAAGAGGGAAATTCCAAAGTCCAAAAACCCCACAAACCAAACAGTGACTTCAATGTCACAAACCCCCACCACACAACACCAGTGGGGGGGGAGACTTACAGATTATTACCACAACTGGGAACACATAACTACGGACGCGTGGGTCCTAGCCATTATCCAACATGGTTATTGCATAGAATTCCTACATTTGCCACCAGATGTGTCTCCAAGAGCACACAATATGACCAAACAACACTTAGACCTGTTACAACTAGAACTCCAAGCATTGTTACAAAAAGAAGCAATAGAACTAGTACCCAACCATCAAAAAGGAACAGGTGTTTACTCCCTGTATTTCCTAATTCCAAAAAAAGACAAAACACTGAGACCCATATTAGACCACAGAACACTGAATCTTTACATCAAATCAGATCACTTTCACATGGTGACACTTCAAGACGTGATTCCCTTGCTCAAACAACATTACTACATGTCAACATGAGATCTCAAGGATGCTTATTTCCACATACCCCTACATCCTTCACATAGGAAATACTTAAGGTTTGTAATCCAAGGAGTGCATTACCAATTCAAGGTCTTACCTTTCGGCATAACAACAGCCCCAAGGGTATTCACAAAATGCCTTGCAGTAGTAGCCACTTACATCAGGAGACAGCACATGCACGTATTCCCTTACTTAGACGATTGGTTAATAAAAACCAGCACTCAGCAACAGTGTCTTCTACACACAAAATACGTCATAGAAACCCTTCACAAACTAGGGTTCTCTATAAACTACCAAAAATCACATCTACAACCGTGTCAAATACAACAATACTTAGGAGCAACAATCAACACACAAAGGGGGATTGCCACTCCAAGTCCACAAAGGGTACAAGCCTTCCAAAATGTAATACTAAACATGTACCCAAACCAACACTATCAAGTGAGGTTTGTAATGAAACTCCTAGGCATGATCTCTTCATGCATAGCCATTGTCCCAAATGCGAGACTACACATGCGGCCCTTACAACAGTGTCTAGCAACACAATGGGCAGAAGCACGGGGTCAACTTCAAGATCTAGTGTTGATAGACCGCCAAACACACTTCTTGCTTCAATGGTGGAATCCTATAAATTTAAACCAAGGGCGGCCATTCCAAGACCCAGTGCCTCAATAAGTGATCTACAGATGCTTCCATGATAGGGTGGGGAGCACACCTCAACCAGCACAGTATACAGGGACAATGGGACGTTCAACAAAGGCAACTGCATATAAATCATTTAGAGCTGTTAGCAGTGTTTCTAGCATTGAAAGCATTTCATCCGCTAATAGTCCACAAACACATTCTTGTCAAAACAGACAACATTGTATTACTTAAACAAACAAGGAGGGACACACTCATCACAACTGTGTCTCTTAGCACAGAAGATTTGGTATTGGGCGATTCACAATCACATTCGCCTAATAGCGAACCAGTTGGCCGACAATCTCAGTCGAGCTCACCAACAGACACACGAATGGGAAATTCATCCCCAGATACTACAAACTTACTTTCTACGCTGGGGAACACCAGAAATAGACCTATTCGCAACAAAAGAAAACGCAAAATGCCAAAACTTCGCGTCCAGGTATCCACACCCTCAGTCCAAGGGCAATGCGTTATGGATGAGTTGGTCAGGGATATTTGCCTACGCTTTCCCCCCCCTCTCCCACTCCTTCCTTATCTAGTAAACAAATTGAGTCAAAACAAACTCAAACTAATACTAATAGCACCAACCTGGGCTCGCCAACCATGGTATACAACATTACTGGACCTGTCAGTAGTACCTCATATCAAAATACCAAACATACCAGATCTGTTAACTCAACACAAACAACAGATCAGACACCCGAATCCAGCATCGCTCAATCTAGCAATCTGGCTCCTGAAGTCTTAGAGTTTGGACATTTAGACCTTACACAAGAATGTATGGAAGTCATTAAGCAAGCTAGAAAACCTACTACAAGACATTGTTACGCAAACAAATGGAAAAGATTTGTTTATTACTGCCATAATAATCAAATTCAACCACTACATGCTTCTGCAAAAAACATTGTAAGCTATTTATTACACTTAGAAAAATCAAAACTAGCTTTTTCTTCTATCAAAATACATCTCACCGCAATATCTGCCTATCTGCAGATTACACATTCAACATCACTCTTTAGAATCCCAGTCATCAAAGTATTTATGGAAGGTTTAAAAAGAATCATACCCCTGAGAACACCACCAGTTCCCTCGTGGAACCTCAATATTGTACTAACACGACTCATGGGTCCACCATTTGGACCCATGCACTCTTGTGAGATGCAATACTTAACCTGGAAAGTAGCCTTCCTAATTGCTATCACATCTCTTAGAAGGGTAAGTGAAATACAAGCATTCACTATACAAGAACCCTTTATACAAATACATAAACATAAAGTGGTTCTCCGTACAAATCCAAAATTCTTACCAAAAGTTATATCACCATTCCACCTAAACCAAACAGTAGAACTCCGAGTCTTTTTTCCACAACCAGACTCAGTAGCCGAAAGAGCCTTACATACGTTAGACATCAAAAGAGCACTAATGTATTACATTGATAG
The DNA here is from genome assembly GCF_031143425.1 of Pleurodeles waltl. NCBI lineage: Eukaryota > Metazoa > Chordata > Amphibia > Caudata > Salamandridae > Pleurodeles > Pleurodeles waltl. Next base: position 1,194,197,748 of record NC_090445.1, on the reverse strand, counting down.
AACAAAACAATTTCGCAAAACAAACAATTGTTTGTAGCCTTCCAAAAACCTCATGCAGGAAATCCAATATCCAAGCAAGGCATTGCCAGATGGATAGTGAAATGTATTCAGACCTGCTACATTAAAGCAAAAAGAGATCTACCTATTACACCAAGTGCACACTCCACTAGGAAGAAAGGCGCCACAATGGCCTTTCTAGGAAATATACCTATGACAGAAATCTGTAAGGCAGCCACATGGTCTACGCCTCATACATTCACAAAACATTACTGTGTAGATTTGTTAACAACACAACAAGCCACAGTAGGGCAGGCGGTATTACGAACATTATTCCAGACAACGTCAACTCCTACAGGCTAAGCCACCGCTTTTGGGGAGATAGCTGCTTACTAGTCTATGCACAGCATGTGTATCTGCAGCTACACATGCCATCGAACGGAAAATGTCACTTACTCAGTGTACATCTGTTCGTGGCATGAGACACTGCAGATTCACATGCGCCCTCCCGCCTCCCCGGGAGCCTGTAGCCGTTATAAGTTGATGGAACTTGTACATTTGTAAATTTGTAAATATATACTATTTTTATACACATTAGGTACATACATACTCAATCAATTGCATGGGCATTTTTACTATATACACAACTCCTACCTCACCCTCTGCGGGGAAAACAATCTAAGATGGAGTCGACGCCCATGCGCAATGGAGCCGAAAGGGAGGAGTCCCTCGATCTCGTGACTCGAAAAGACTTCTTCGAAGAAAAACAACTTGTAACACTCCGAGCCCAACACTAGATGGCAGGATAATGCACAGCATGTGAATCTGCAGCGTCTCATGCCACGAACAGATGTACACTGGGTAAGTGACATTTTCCATATATATATATATATATATATATATTACAAAACAATACAGAATAGTCTTGTATTAGTCTGCGTCCAACACAGCAGACTGCAAAAGGGTCGCAAACCCTTACAAATCATCAATAATGCTTCTTCCACAAAGAAGACAGTTTTGCAGTCACTTACTTGCTACAGTCCAAAATTCTTTAATCAGACAAACAAAATAGCAGTGATACTCTCCAACGCTTTTCAGGAGACTCAGCTCCCTTGCTCACAGAGATATTCTAAACCCCTTTTCCCTTTCCATTATAACTAACACCATAAACATGAACACAGAAAACAGACTGCATTAACTTCAAAACAATGGCAGCCATCTTAGAGTATGTTACTGCTGTTAAACAGTGTTATAATACATATAAGGCAAAAAGCATTCTTTTCTTTCAATATAACCTTATACAAACTTATCAACTATTGTCAACTAATATATATTATATCCCCCGTATCATAACATAATCATTTTGATCACATAATTTACTACGTTTTATCTAATATGCATCTACTCACACATAATATCTCAGGTCTTCCTCTTATTTGTACATTTCTAAATATTCCAATATTTCTTAAAGATATAATAACTCCTTTACTTCTTATTTGGGCAATCATGCCTCCTACCAACAATGGAAATAAAATCCCCTCTATTACAACATATATTTTTATTTTACACGATTGACTGCGTTATATTTAATACGCATATACTCACTCATAGTATTGCCGATCTTTCTCCTGTTTTTATATTTCCAAGTAGTCCAGAATTTCATAAAGATACAATAGCTCCTTTTCTTCTTATTTAGGCAGTCATGCCTCCTGCCAACAATGGAAATAAAAGGAAACATTTTAACAACACAACCTTAAACAAATACTATAACAGTTTCAAAAAATTCTTTGTGGAAGAAGCATTATTGATGATATATATATATATATATATATATTAATGTGTGTTCGGTGGCATGTGTAGCTGCAGATACACATGCTGTGCATTATACTTCTGCCATCCAGTGTTGGGCTCGGAGTGTTACAAGTTGTTTTTCTTTGAAGAAGTGTTTTCGAGTCACAATGACTCCTCCTCTTCTTTCCGCCGTGGGGTTCGGACGTGTTTCCTCTTGCTCTGAGATTTTGATTCGGAAAACTTTGAAAACGCTTTATTTTCGTCGGTATTGTATCGATCGGGTTTACATCTTACATCGACACATCGGTACCGTCGGAGAAGACAACTCTACTTGTCCTTCGGAGCACGTGTGCCCAACTCGGGCCTAGTCGGGTCGACTGCGTGGAAGCCTCATGGATCGGACTCCATTCCGGTTCTGTCCTCTGTGCCACGCGAAATATCCTTATACAGACCAACATCTTGTCTGTAATCTTTGCCTTTCCCCAGATCATGGGGAAGAAAATTGTGAGGCCTGTCGATCCTTCCGTTCCAAAAAGACTCTTCGAGATAGGAGGGCACGAAGACTCAAGATGGCGTCGAGAAGCACTGAACATCTCGACGTGGAGGAGGAAGAAATCTTGCAAAGAGCAGTCGCCGTTCAAGGTTCAGACTCCGAACAGGAATCCGAGGAAGACAGACCGGTCACGGCGGAACAACATGTGAGTACGCCTGCCTCTGTACCCTCACAGAAGCAAAAACTTAAGGCCTTGGGTATGCCACTGCCGGAAGGCCATGGCTCGGCCCAAAAAAGACTACCAGTGACCAAACTACCAGTTCTGCACTGAAAAAGGCCACTCCCAAAACATCGGAGGCAATAAAAGGCTCCATGTCTGACTCTAGCGAACACCATTTTTCGGAGTCGAAAATCACTTTCGGAGCCGAGATCATCGACCGCCTCATCTTTTTCGATCCCGAAAAAGCCTGCTTCGGAGCCGAAAAGGCTAGCATATACAGAGGAACATGGACTTTCAAAGAGACTGAAACAAAGCCACAAAACCTCTGAGGGAGGAGTATCAAGTACAGCCAATACTTGAAGTTATGGACGAAAGGCAAGCCAGGATTCACATCCATAAAGAAACAGGCAGGATCCTAACAGCACCTCCTCTAAAACCAAAGATAAAGCTAGCCTTTCAGGAGGAATTGGACACTATGCACCCTCCAGCTAAAGTGCCAAAGTAGAAGGAGAAACCACCACCTCCTCTATCTTCTCCTCACTCTCCACACCTGCCTACCTCTCCTCCTACTAGTCCTACACCAGTTTAGTCACCCACACACACTTTCGTCTCACAACAGGACATTGTAGATCTATGGGATGACCCAGGCAGCTATCCCTCTAAACCTTCACCACCTGATGATAGCACTGTGTACAATCAGGTTTTAGCTTGGGCTGCAGCATAACATGGGGTCCCCATGCATACTGAGCCACTGGAAGAGGATTTTTGTTTAATACCCTATCCTCAACACATCCAAAATACCAATGCCTCCCCCTGCTCCCAGGCATGTTAAAACACGCGATCAAATATTCAGTGAGCTGGTTAAGGCACGTACAATAACGCCCAGTATAGAGAAAAAGTATAAACCTCCTCCCTCTGATCCTGATTACATAACACATCATGTACATCCAGATTCGGTAGTAGTCAGTGCTGCCAGAAAAAGAACAAACCCCCAGTCATCAGGCGATGCTCTCCCACCCCACAAATAGAGCAGAAAATTTGATGCTGCAGGGAAGAGAGTTGCATCCCAGGCAGCGAATCTGTGGAGGATAGCTAACTCACAAGCACTATTAGCTCGATATGACAGGGCCCATTGGGATGAGATGCAAGACATAATCCAGCATCTCCCCAAAGAACACCAGAAGAGGGCACAAGTAGTGGAAGAAGGGCAAGCCATTACAAATAATCAAATTCGTTCTGCCCTAGATGCAGCAGACACCGTTGCTAGAAGTGTCAATAATGCAGTGACAATACGTAGACATGCATGACTCAGGTCTTCAGGTTTTAAACCCGAAATACAGCAGGCTGTGTTAAATATGCCATTCAATAAAAAACAACTTTTTGGCCCAGAGGTTGACACAGCCATAGAAAAATTACTCAAAGATTCAGACACTATACTCAACACCATACAGGGAATCCTTTCGGAAACTTCAGTTTCGAGGTGGATTTATACCACAGACAACAGAGGCATCCACATCTCAGGCAAACCCAACCTACCAACCACAGTACCAACGAGGTGGTTTTAGGGGCACGTATAGGGGGCAGTACCACAGAATAGAGGGAAATTTCAGACCTCTAAGCAACCTCCACAGCACCCTAAGCAGTGACTTGTCTCATCCCCTTCCACTCCACACCTCTCCTGTGGGGGGAATACTACAACAGTTCCACACAAGTTGGCAAAACATTACCACAGACAATTGGGTACTATGAATTATCCGCAATGGCTATTGACTAGAATTGATACACACTCCCCCAAACATTCCACCAAGGTCACATCCACAGAACACATCAATCTGTTACAGGAAGAAGTCCAATCTCTATTGCTCAAACAAACATTAGAATCAGTACCGCAAACTCAAAAAGGGACAGGAGTTTACTCACTATATTTCCTGATTCCCCAAAAAGATGGCACCCTCAGACCAATATTAGATCTCAGGACCCTCAATCTTTACATCCTGTCAGAACATTTTCACATGGTAACTCTACAAGATGTTATCCCACTACTCCAAAAACACAATTTCATGGCAACATTAGACCTCAAAGATGCGTATTTTCATATACCCATCCATCCTGCGCACAGAAAATACCTCAGGTTTGTCATTCAAGGAAAGCACTATCAGTTCAAAGTGTTACCCATTGGAATAACAACAGCTCCAAGGGTATTCACAAAGTGCATAGCAGTAGTTGCAGCCTACCTAAGAAGACAACATATCCATGTCTTTCCATATCTAGACGATTGGCTGATAAAATCAGTCATAAGCAGTGCCAAAACCATACGGATTACGTAATACAAACCTTGCACACACTAGGGTTTGCAATAAATTACCAAAAGTCACATCTACGACCGGCACAAATACAACAGTATTTGGGTGCAATACTAAATACTCAAAAAGCGCTAGCATGTCCAAATACGCAAGGAATACAAGCATTCCAAAATATAATCACACAAATGCAGACAAATCAACGATACACTGTCAGATTTGTCATGAAGCTTTTAGGAATGATGGCATCATGTATTGCATTTGTTCCACACGCAAGACTAAACGTGGCCCTTACAACAGTGCCTTGCACAGCAATGGTCACAGGCACACGGTCAACTTCAAGATCTAGCGTTGATAGACCGCCAAACATGCATGTCCCTTCAGTGGTGGAATTTCACAAATCTAAGCAAAGGACGGCCATTTCAAGACCTTGTGCCTCACGCCATAATTATAACAGATGCATCAATGATTGGTTGGGGAGCTCACCTAAACAATCACAACATTCAAGGACAATGGGATGCCAAACACAAACAGCTACACATAAATCACTTAGAATTGTTAGCTGTCTTCCTAGCACTCAAAGCTTTTCAGCCTCTTCTCACACAGAAGAATGTCCTTATCAAAACAGACAACATGACAACCATGTATTACCTAAACAAACAAGGAGGGACACATTCATCCCAACTCTCCCTTCTAGCCCAAATAATTTGGAAATGGGCAACCCACAACCAAATTCACCCGTTAGCACAAGACATTCCAGGGATACACAACCAATTGGCCGATATTCTCAGCAGAAGTCACCAACAAACACACGAATGGGAGATTCACCCCTAAGTACTTCAAAAATACTTTCAACAATGGGGAACACCAAACATAGATCTGTTCGCCACAAGCGAAAACGCAAAAATTTGCATCCAGACACCCACATCCCCTATGCAAGGGCGATGCTCTGTGGATCAATTGGTCAGGGATATTTGCTTACGCTTTTCCCCCCTCTCCCACTCATTCCGTTTCTAGTCAACAAATTACGTCAAACCTTAATCAATATGATACTCTTAGCACCAACGTGAACCCGTCAACCGTGGTGCACAACATTGTTAGACCTGTCAGTTTTACCACACTCCAAACTCCCAGACCGAACAGATCTGTTGACAGAAAACAAAGGCCAAATCAGGCACCCGAATCCCAAAACACTCAATCTAGCGATTTGGCATCTGAGGTCATAAGAGTTTGGATATTTACAGCTCCCATCAGAATGTATGGCGGTTATTAAGCAAGCAAGAAAACCCACTACTAGAAAGTGCTATGCAAACAAATGGAAAAGATTTGTATATTACTGTCAATCTAAACACATTGACCCTCTTATAGCATCAATACAAGATATTGTATGCTATTTACTTCATTTACAAAAATCAAATTTAGCATTCTCTTCCATAAAAATTAATCTTACTGCAATTTCAGCATATTTACAAAATATATAGCACAGCTCCTTATTTAGAGTTCCTGTTATTAAAGCTTTCATGGAAGGTTTAAAACTCGTCATTCCACCCAGGACACCTCCAGTCCCATCTTGGAATTTAAACATAGTGCTTACATGACTTATGGGCCCACCATTTGAACCCATGCACTCATGTCAAATGCAATTTTTAACATGGAAGGTTGCCTTCCTAGTCACAATTACGTCTTTAAGAAAAGTAAGTGAAATTCAAGCCTTCACTATTGAAGAACCGTTCTTCCAAGGACACGAGCATAAAGTTGTACTAAGAACAAACCCCAAATTTTTGCTAGAGGTCATCTCGCCTTTTCATATAAATCAAACAGTGGAACTACCAGTCTTCTTCCCACAGCCAGATTCTGTGGCAGAAAGAGCTCTACATACATTAGACATTAAAAGAGCCTTAATGTACTATATACACAGAACGAAACCATTCAGAAAAACTAAACAACTGTTTGTAGCCTTCCAAAAACCTCATACAGGTAACCCCATATCAAAACAAGGGTTAGCAAGGTGGATTGTAAGATGCATCCAAATATGCTATGCTAAAGCCAAAAGACTACTCTTAGTTATCCTAAAGTACATTCTACAAAGAATAAAGGTGCTACAATGGCTTTTTCAGGCAATATATCAATGGCTGAAATATGCAAAGCAGCTACTTGGTCAACACCACATACATTCACTAAACACTACTGTATAGATGTTTTATCAAGACAACAAGCCACAGTAGGTCAAGCTGCACTCAGAACATTATTTCAGACCACTTCACCTCCTACAGGCTGACCAATGCTATTTTTATGGAAGGACAAACTGCTTTGTAGTCTATGCTCAGCATGTGTATCTGCAGCTACACATGCCACTGTACAGAAAATGTCACTTACCCAGCGTACATCTGTTCGTGGCAAGTTCCGCTGCAGATTCACATGCACCCACCCACCTCCCCGGGAGCCTGTAGTCGTTTGAGTTAACAACATTTGTACATACGTATATATATATATATATATATATATATATAGAGAGAGAGAGAGAGAGAGAGATTTGCATTAGCACGGACATCTCTTTCCTTTCACCTATATGCTCTACCACACCTACCTTACCCTCTGTGTGAAAACAATCTAACAATGGAGTTGATGCCCATGCGCAATGGAACCCGAAGAGGAGGAGTCACTCGATCTCGACTCGAAAACACTTGTAACACTCCGAGCCCAACACTAGATGGCAGATATATAATGCATGTGAATCTGCAGCGGAACATGCCACAAACAGATGTACACTGAGTAAGTGACATTTTCCATATATATATATATATAAAGTGGCTAAATCCAGAATTTAACATTTTAAAAAGTAATGTAAATGACCAGGATTTTGAAATTGGAGCAAAAAATTTAATTAGTATCCCCAGATTGATTCCTGAAATTGTTGACAATGTTTAGGCCGGGATCCCGGCTTCCAGTAATGACTCCGTGGGGGACCCTGAGTTCCAGTAATGATAAAGTGGGGGTCCACAGAAGTCAAAAGGTTGGTAACTACTGTAATAAAGCATTCCTCAAGGAAATTGATTCAGATCTACCCTGAAGCAATGATGACTCAGAGAAGTGCATTGTTATCTTCTATCGCTGCCACCCACGAACCGCTGTTTTTTCCATTTCGCTGCTGGTGCTGTAGGGGATGTGAAATCGGTGGCAGCGGGAAGCTTTGAAAAGTTGCAGAGAATGGTTCCAGTAAAGGACAGGGACATTTTCAACTACATTTGCAGAGCAATTAGCGGGGCTCATGTACTCAATATAAAGTCTCCTTTCTGTAAGCATGATTTCTTGGATATAACCCCTACCGCACTCTCCAGTAGTTCTACATTTAAAAGGTGGATAAGTATCACCAGCAATTTTCTGCTTACCCATGATACAGCGCAATTGCTGTTTGAATCGAAATTAAGGTTAATAAGGGGTGGACTAGCCCAGCCTTTTCTGGGCTCAGATAGGCCCACAACTCGTGTGCCTTGCTGAGGGAGCGTTGTGGTACTTACTTGCCCCTTCTTCAGCTCCCAGGACTTGTGGGATATGAACTCGTGTAGGCCACAAAACGTTTTGTCAAGCTCCCCACTAAACCTCTCCCTCGCCCCCGCATTGACCGTCTCACACAGTAAAGGAGGGGATGGCCAAACAGATGATGGAAGGGCACAAAGACAATTGCCATTGATGCCTGCACTAAGAAAGGAGCCTGGCAGCATCTGTGACCATCTCAGAGGGATATAATCCCAAACAAGGTAAATTTGCTGAAGCCGGCTTCTGAGAAAGGGCTCAGCAATGAGGGGAAGTAGGTTTATTAAAGGGAATACTTGGAAGAAGATAGTGACAGCTACTTTGTTTTGTTGCAGCTAGCTGCACTTTGCACATGCACCCGAAGTTGCAGTGTGTATTCGCCTGCAAGGTCCACTTCTCACTGCTTTTGAAAAAGGGTATAAACACAGAATGTATGAGCCATTACATCAATGTGTGCACTAAAAGGTCTCTACAAATGTACAATATGATAACTAATTTTAAAGTGTAGTTCATCATGGAGTTTAGGGAAAGAATGATTTGAGGGTCAGAGTCCCTCCAGGCCAGAGGACGAGTACTTTTCTAGGCAAGTGTGCTAGTCACTTCACTTTGAAGGACACCCTAGAAGCCATTGATGGTAACGCAATAGAATTGTTAAACATCCTTGGGCTATTGACAGCAGCACGCAAAATAATCTCAAACACTGAAATTCTGGGAGTGAGAATGAGTAGGAGTGGTCATATACAAGAAAAAAGAATTGTCCTCCTTATTTCTATCATTCATGTCCAGGGTATTGGATTTTGTTACCTCCCAGTTAAACTTCTTGCTTAGGTGCCTCTACCTCAGTGTGAAACTGGTTACTTCAGAGGGCGACCGTCCAAGTCTGTCAAGACGTGAATACCCTCATTCACTGGTGAACCAGCTCAGGTTATGGATACATTAAAAAAAAGTGTCTAAAATCGGGAGGAAAGTGATTACATTGGCAAAGTCACCTCCTAGTTTTCGTACTACATTCTAGTCCACCTCATGGACCAAATAGGGTTCTTCATAGAGGCATAATGTAGGGGTACCATATTGAACCACAGGAGAACTAGAATACTTCTACCACAGTCTTGCAGAAGATGCTGCAGTGCTTAGGATATCTTGAGTGAAGGTAGCCAAATGAAGTTGCTTATTCTGTCAGTGTGTTATGCAAATCTGAAGAAGGTGCAGTGAACAACTGGGATTTTCAAGGGAATGTGTTGCAGACACATCTGCAATGAGGCTAATAGCTCATTCCACTTGTGTGTTTTTATGTGCTTCCCTGATCCAGCAAATGGGAAGATGCTCCAGATACTGAACCAATCTTTTTCTCTTCATCTTCGTTTGCAGAGATGGTCCAACTGAATGTAGAATATGGTCTTCTGAACTCTCACCAATACGAACGGGAAGGAAGCACAAATGTTCCTGACAAAGAGTAGTGTGGAACTCAGTGGACCTTTATTGGACTTACGAAGCACCTGCAAGATGAGATTGGCTAAGATCTGTAGTGCAGCAGCACTGAGTCACCCCGGCATTAAAATTTTTTTTTGCTGGGATTGTTGATGAGAGCAAGGCTCTACCTCACAGCGGAAGATACTAGAGCCACGATGCCAAGACCAGAATCCTGTTGAAACCTGTGCAATCACTGGTAGCACCACAGTACCCAGACCCAGAGTACATATTCAACCAGACCCAGAGTGCAACTTCGGCTAAGGATGGGTTTTCAAAAACATCAAGTAGTTTACTTCAATAGTTGAATGTGTTTGGAAGCCTTCTATATCTAAGTAAGGAATGTCAATGTGTATCATTTAAGGATGCATTGACACTCACATGTGATGGGGGAAACAAAAAGCTTCATTATCCCTTCAGAAGTCATCTGTTTAGTTAAGCTATCATCCAGGACCTTGACAAACCTCGGACCATTCCCTGAAACATTTAGCACCCATATGACTGCCCCTCCTCTATGAATTATGTCCACAAGTGTCAGTGCACATGCATCAAAGGAAACAATGCAACAACTTCTCCAACCTTAGCAAATTACTGATGGGGTTCATTGAGTTCATGACTGTGATGAATCATTTGGGGAGCGTTTATTGGTGTGCCATTACTGAATAGACTGGGATTTGGTGAGGGAGGTATGGAGTGGTGAGTATTGGTGATTGTCAGCCAGCGCAAAGTCATCAGGTCCTGTTTGACATTTCTTGAAAGTGTGTGCATCACTGTCAGGAAAGGATTTTCACAGGATTCCTCTGAGCACTTTCATGAATGAGGAGTTTATGGTGAGATTGTCCTTTTCCTTGTACAGTGAGGATCATTCCATTGATGACAGTTTTAGTGTGTAACACAAGAGGGTCAAAAGGAAAGTCAGAATTAGAAGTCTATTTTCTGCCCATTCCCTGAACCCAACTCCCTCAGTACACCCAGCCTCTGCTAGACATGGCCTTTGGCCATGCATACCCAACCCCAATTCTCTTCTCCCTTTTATTTATTTTATTATTATTGTTTGAGTACTGTGGTACCTGCGCCAGCAAGCTGCCACCCAGTAGTACCTCAGTACTGTGTAGCCTTTCTCTGGAAACCATATGTGGGACTATGCACCATTTGGGTTGAAGCTTGTACAGCAGCTCTCATGGTTCCTCCAGTGGCTCCTCTGGAGTACACAACCACAATTTTAATCACTATGGGTTGGTCTTTCAGGGTCTCCTCCACAAGTGCCTGGAGGTCAAGGTGTCCCTACCCTTTTTAAAACATTTTTAGGACATGGGGACTAAGTCTGCTTGTAGTGTAATGGCTGCCAAAATATTTTCTGCTGAGATGCGATTGGCTAATCCGATCGTTCAGTCCTGCAGTGTTGATGCTTGTTCTGTGGGGCTGTAATGGCCAATGGGAGAAAAAGCTGCCTATGCCCATCAGAATTTTCTAAATTTCAGTACTGCAGGACCACCCATACAGATAAACCTAACTTTTTAAACCATTGTCTACCCCAAGCCCTTCTTTAAATGATAATTTCTAAAAAAAAAAAAATGACTTAAATGACTAAAAGGATTTAAATCAAATCACAAAAAGCATGCTTTCTGATTAAAGTATTAACCTTCTGCCAAATTTGGTGTAATTTTGTGCAGTCAGTTTTTCTATATCAGAGAGCAAAGTTTCTTATGGGAATTAGCAAGGGGAAGTAATGTTGTGGGAGACTCCGTTTTCTTAGCCCCCGCTTTAAAAATCCATACCAAACTTTCCATGAAGAAGCTAAACTTTTTTTTGGGAAGTTTTGTGCAGTCTTCAAATGGCATCATAGTAGTGAAACAAAAGCTATGAACTAACCGTAACTATGATTGGCGCCTGCTACTGTGTGCGATATATATTATAGATATATGTATGTATGTTCGATGGCATGTGTAGCTGCAGATACACATTGTAGGAGGCTGGCCTGGCTTGTAGTGGGTAGCAGAGGTACTTACACCTTGTGCCAGGTCCAGTTATCCCTTATTAGTGTAGAAGCGGTGTTTCTAGCAGCTTAGACTGATAGAAGGTAGCTATTGCAAAGCAGCTTAGGCTGAACTAGGAGACATGCAAAGCTCCTACTATACCACTTATATCATATGCACAATCTCATAAGAAAACACAATACACAGAGTTACTAAAAATAAAGGTACTTTATTTTTATGACAATATGCCAAAAGTATCTCAGTGAGTACCCTCAGTAAGAAGGTAAGTACTATACATAAGTTATATGTATACAAACCAAATTTAGGTAAGTAAGAGCAAGAATAGTAATGCAAACAGTGTAGAATTACAATAGGTTGCAATAAGAGCACATAGGGATAGGGGCAACACAAACCATATACTCCAAAAGTGGAATGCGAACCACGAATGGACCCCAGACCTATGTGAGCTTGTAGAGGGTCGCTGGGACTGTAAGAAAACAGTGAGGGTTACAAAAATACCCCACCCCAAGACCCTGAAAAGTAGGAGTAAAGTACACCTACTACCCCCAGAGAGCACAGAAGTCGTGATAGGGGGATTCTGCAGGAAGAACAAACACCAGCAGTGCACTGACAACGGATTTCCGGACCTGAGTACCTGTAAGACAAGGGGACCAAGTCCAATAGTCGCGACAGTGTCCAGGGGGGCAGGAGCCCAGGAAACCCTGGATGAAGGTGCAAGGAAGCTGCCACCGGTTGGAAGAAGCTTGGAGTCGTGCAAGAAAGAAGAGGCATAGGAACTTCTCCTTTGGAAGACAGATGTCCCACGTCGCGATGAAGCTTGCAGAGGTGTTCCCACGCAGAAAGACCGCAAACAAGCCTTGCTAGCTGCAAGGGTCACAGTAGAGGTTTTTGGGTGCTGCTGAGGACTAGGAAGGACCAGGATGTCGCCTTTTGGAGGAGGAGACAGAAGGGGCGCTCAGCAACTCAGAGAGCCCTCACAGAAGCAGGCAGCACCCGCAGAAGTACCCCAACAGGCACTTAGAAGAAGAGTGAACCAGAGTCCACGCAAAGTTACAAAAGGGAGTCCCACAACGCCGCAAGACAACTCAGAAGGTTGTGCACTGCAGGACGGAGTGCGGGGGACCCAGGCTAGGCTGTGCACGAAGGAAATCCTGGAAGAGTGCACAGGAGCCGGAGCAGCTGCAAATGACGCAGTACACAGCTTTGCAGTCTGGCGTGGGGAGGCAAGGACTTATCTCCACCAAACTTGGACTGAAGAGTCACTGGACTGTGGGAGTCACTTGGACAGAGTTGCTGTGTTCCAGGGACCAGGTTCCTCAGGATGAGAGGGGACCCAGAGGACCGGTGATGCAGTCTTTTGGTGCCTGCGTTAGCAGGGGGAAGATTCCGTTGACCCACGGGAGATTTCTTTGGAGCTTCTGGTGCAGTGTGAAGGCAGGCCACCCCCAGAGCATGCCCCACAAGGAAACAGTCGAGAAAGCCGGCAGGATTAGACGCTACAATGTTGCTGGTAGTCGTCTTGCTACTTTGTTGCGGTTTTGCAGGTGTCCTGGAGCAGTCAGCGTTCGATCCTTGGTAGAAGGTGAAGAGGGAGATGCAGAGGAACTCTGGTGGGCTCTTGCATTCGTTATCTGAAGAATTCCCCAAAGCAGAGACCCTAAATAGCCAGAAAAGGAGGTTTGGCCACCAAGTTAGGAGGATTGGCTACCAAGAGAGGTAAGAGCCTATCAGAAGGAGCCTCTGACGTCACCTGCTGGCACTGGCCACTCAGTGAAGTCCAGTGTGCCCCCAACACCTCTGTTTCCAAGATGGCAGAGGTCTGGGACACACTGGAGGAGCTCTGGGCACCTCCCCTGGGAGGTACTGGTCAGGGGAGTAGTCACTCCCCTTTCCTTTGTCCAGTTTCGCGCCAGAGCAGGGCTGGGGGATCCCTGAATCGGTGTAGACTGGCTTATGCAGAGATGGGCACCATCTGTGCCCATCAAAGCATTTCCAGAGGCTGGGGGAGGCTACTACTCCCCAGCCCTTCACACCTATTTCCAAAGGGAGAGGGTGTAACACCCTCTCTCAGAGGAAATCCTTTGTTCTGCCTTCCTGGGCCAGGGCTGCCTGGACCCCAGGAGGGCAGAAACCTGTCTGAGGGGTTGTCAGCAGCTGCAGTGGAGACCCCGGAAAGGCAGTTTGGTAGTACCCGGGTTCTGTGCTAGAGACCCGGGGGATCATGGAATTGTCCCCCCAATACCAGAATGGTATTGGGGTGACAATTCCATGATCTTAGACATGTTACATGGCCATGTTCGGAGTTACCATTGTGACGCTATACATAGGTAGTGACCTATGTATAGTGCACGCGTGTAATGGTGTCCCCGCACTCAAAAAGTCTGGGGAATTTGCCCTGAACGATGTGGGGGCACCTTGGCTAGTGCCAGGGTGCCCACACACTAAGTAACTTTGCACCCAACCTTCACCAGGTGAAGGTTAGACATATATGTGACTTATAAGTTACTTATGTGCAGTGGTAAATGGCTGTGAAATAACGTGGACGTTATTTCACACAGGCTGCAGTGGCAGGCCTGTGTAAGAATTGTCAGAGCTCCCTATGGGTGGCAAAAGAAATGCTGCAGCCCATAGGGATCTCCTGGAACCCCAATACCCTGGGTACCTCAGTACCATATACAAGGGAATTATATGGGTGTACCAGTATGCCAATGTGAATTGGTAAATTTAGTCACTAGCCTGTTAGTGACAAATTTGGAAAGCAGAGAGAGCATAACCACTGAGGTTCTGGTTAGCAGAGCCTCAGTGAAACAGTTAGGCATCACACAGGGAACACATACAGGGCACATACGTATGAGCACTGGGGCCCTGCCTGGCAGGGTCCCAGTGACACATAGACTAAAACAACATATATACAGTGAAATATGGGGGTAACATGCCAGGCAAGATGGTACTTTACTACACACATGCTTTATATAAGTCCGCCATCTAGTGTTGGGCTCTGAGTGTTACAAGTTGTTTTTCTTTGGAGAAGCTTTTTCGAATCACAAGATCGAGTGACTTCTCTCGGTGATCATGCGCACAGGCATCGAGTCCTTTGTTAGATTGTTTTCTTACCACCGTCGGGTTCGGACGTGTTTCCTCTCTCTCTCCAGTAGATCTCAGTTCGGTACTATCTGAACTTCTCTTTTCTTTCTCTAAACGTCAGTATCGTGTTCGATCGCACTTTCTCACTTATATTCAACCCAATTGTATCGCCTTGGTCGAGTAAACGCACTTTTGGGCGACCGCACCCTTCTCGGGCCTACTTCGACTCGTGTTTGTCGAATGACGTCAGGCCGATGGCTCGGACTCCGTTTCGCTTTTGCCCTCAGTGTCACGCCAAGTTCCCATACACCGACCAACACTCGGTGTGCAACCTCTGCTTCTCTCTTGATCACAAGGAGGAAGTCTGTGAAGTGTGTTGATCCTTCCGTTCCAAGAAAACTCTCCGTGATCGAAGAGCTCGTCGGTTAGAGATGGCATCCAAGTCATCGGAACAAATGCCCGACATTTTCGGAGCGGAACAAGATCAGACTGCAGTGTCCATCGCAGATTCTGATTCCGACAAGACTCCGATGGGGACAGCCAATCGATTCCAGCGGCGAGAGTACGCGAGTACATCAGCCCGTTCCCATCACCAAAAACCATCTAAAAAGTCATCAGCACTGGTCTTGGGTCCACCACTGCTTGCTGCCCGTGGTCGGACCGAAAAATATATTCAGATGACCAACCCTCCCGTTCAGCACCAAAAAATACCAAAGTGCATTCAGCGTCGACTGAACAACGTTCCACATCTGTTTCGGGATCGAGTCGAAGAGTGTTGACTTCCACCTCGGAGCCGAAACACCCATCTTCCACCTCAGAGCCAAAACACCCATCATCCATTTCGGAGCCGACATTCTCAGCCCAATTAAAACATTCAGTCTCCAAACTTTCTGAGCTAAAACCTGTAGGAGGGAAATATGCTCCAACTACAGAGAAGTCTTCAGAAATAAGGTCCATACTTGAAATGAAGGATGCACAACAGCGCAAAATCCAAATCCATAAAGATACTGGAAGTATTATTGCTTCTCATCGTTCTACAACTAAAAGGAAATGAACTTTCCAAGAGACTTTAGAAGCTGGGCCTCCACCTGCAAAAATATTCAAGCAGAAGGAAAAAACCAAAGGCAGTACATCAGCCTTCACCACCACATTCTCCTTTGCCTCCTGCTTCTGCACGACCTGATACTCCACCTCCACAATCCCCTGTTTCTTCACATGGGGATGAGTTGGGTGACACTCCTTGCAATGTAAACCCATGGGATTTGTATGACCCAGACCCCATCCCATCCAGTGATCCTGATTTTTACCCTGCTAGGCCATCTCCACCTGAAGACACCACTGAATATAATCAGGTCATTGCTAAGGCAGCTGCCTATCACAATGTGCAGTTGCATTCAAATCCCATAGAGGATGATTTTTTTATTTAACACACTATCCTGTACGCACAAGGAGTAGCAATACCTACCAATGCTCATAGGCATGCTTAAACGTGCATATGATGTTTTTAAGGAGCCAGTGAAGGTTAGGGTTATTACACCAAAGGTGGACAAAAGATACAAAGCTGCAGCTAGTGTGATCATCAGAAGGCATGCATGGTTGCGAACTTCAGGGTTCAAACCTGAGATACAACAGAGAGTACTCAACACGCCTTTTGACAAACAGCACTAATTTGGCCCGGAGGTGGATAACATCATAGAAAAATTCAAAACAGACTCTGAGGCAGTTAAGGCTATGGGTGCCCTTTATATTACACTTGCTCTGGGTACTTTTCGTAAGCCCCAGTTCAGAGGTGGTTTTAAACCATCAACATCAGAGCCCTCTACATCCCAACAAAAGCAGGGACAACAATATTACACCAGAGGGTCTTTCAGAGGATCCTACAAAGGAAACAACTTTAGAGGTATATCCACCACCACAAGAGGTGCCTCCACATCAACTAAACAGTGACTTTCTGCTGTGGGAGGAAGACTGGAACATTTCTATCAACAATGGCACAACATTACATCAGACCAATGGGTGCTGTCAATTATCTAAAATGGTTATTGCCTAGAACCCATCTCTGCTCCACTAAACATTCCCCCTCGCTCGCACAGGCTTTCTCTAGAACACCTCAATTTGTTAAAACAAGAAGTACAATCACTTCTACTAAAAGGTGCAATAGAGATGGTACAAATACCTCAACAAGGGACAGGAATATATTTTCTATACTTCCTTATACCTCAGACCAATCCTGGATCTCAGACCCCGCAGTCAGTACCTTCTCTCAGAGCATTTCCACATGGTCACTCTTCAGGATGTCATTCCCCTACTACAAAAACAGGACTACATAACAGCATTAGATCTAAAAGATGCTTACTTCCACATTCCCATACATCCAGCACATCGCAAATACCTAAGATATGTGATAGCCGGAAAGCACTACCACTTCAAATTGCTACCCTTTGGGGGTAACAACAACACCAAGGGTATTCACCAAATGCCTACCAGTGGTTGCAGCATACCTCAGAAGGTAACATATACACATCTTTCCCTATCTGGACAACTGGTTCATAAAAGCCAGCACCATTCAAACTTGACAACAGCACACACATACACAATCGATCCCCTACACAGTCGAGGGTTCACAATCAATTATCAAAAATCTCATCTGCAGCAAGTGCAGATACAAGCATATCTGGGAGCAGTTCTGAACACTCAATCAGCATTAGCGTACCCAAACTCACAAAGAATTCAAGCTTTCCACAAGCTCATATCTCAGCTACAATACAATCAAACTTACACAGTAAGGTTTATCATGAAACTGTTGGGAATGATGGCCTTGTGCATAGCAATAGTACCCAATGCACATCTAAACATGAGACCCCTACTACAGTGCCTCTTGCAACAATAGTCTCAGGCACAGGGTCAACTTCACAATCTAGTGTTGTTGGACCGCTAAACTTACAACTCTCTGCAATGGTGGAATCACACCAACTTATCAAAAGGGAGGCCATTTCAGGACCCTGTGCCACAGACCATAATCACCACCGATGCATCAATGACAGGTTGGGGAGCCCATCTCAACAATCTTACTATACAGGTAGAATGGAACTCAATTCAACAAACTTACCACGTAAATCACTTGGAATTGCTAGCAGTGTTCCTAGCACTCAAATTATTCTAGCCACAGATCACACACAAAACAGTGCTGATAAGGCCAGACAACATGACAACAATCTATTATCTGCAAAAACAAGGGGGGACACACTCATATCAATTGCCCCTTCTAGCACAGACAATTTGGAAATGGGCAATTCATAATTGCATTCAACTACTAGCAGGGTATATCCCAGGGACAAACAACCAACTAGCGGACCTCTTAAGCAGGACGCAGCTACAAACACATGAATGGGAGATTCATCCACAAGTGATTCAATAGTACTTTCGCATGTGGGGAACACCAGACATAGACCTCTTTGCAACAAGCGAAACCGCAAAATGGCCAAACTTCGCATCCAGGTACCCACACCCTCAATCCAAGGGCAATGCTCTATGGATCAATTGGTCAGCGATATTTGCTTACGCTTTTCCCCCTCTCCCTCCAATTCAATTCCTGGTCAACAAGATTAGTCACACCTCCCTCACTATGATACTCATAGCTCCTACGTGGGCATGTCAACACTGGTACACACCACTATTGGATCTATCTGTAGTACCACATCACAAGCTCCCAATCTGACCAGACCCATTGACTCAAAACAAAGGTCAAATCAGACATCCCAATCCCAGTATGCTCAACCTGACGATTTGGATCCTGAGGTCATAGAGTCTGGATATCTACAGCTTCCATCAGAATGTATGAACATTCTAAAGGAAGCACACAAACCTATAACTAGACAGTGCTATGCAGCTAAGTGAAAATGTTTTGTATATTATTGTCAACCCAAAAACATTGATCCACTTAAAATATCAGTACAGGATATTGAGCCCGATGTATCAAACGATTTTGCATTCGCAAACGGTGCGAATCACAAAATTTGGCCATTTGTGAATGCAAAAACGTAGTCTGCGATGCATGAAAGGCATTCGCAGACCAAAAATAAGGAATCGCAAAAATAGCGACTTTTTGTGTTGTGACATGGTTTTGAGTGTCGCATTTTGCGTCTCGCAATTTGCGACATGAAATACTGAATCGCAATTAGCGATTCGGTATTTCAAGTCGGAAATTGCGAGACGCAAAATGCGACACTCAAAACCATGTCGCAATTCGATGCATCCAAAATTTGCAAATTGCGAATTTTCGCAGAATGGGCTTTTGCATATGCAAATTACCACTAGGTGAAACCAGGTGGTAACCAGGTGCAACCTATATAAAGAGGCACAGAATGCCTCCGACTCTTTTCCACAATGGCTGCACTCTACATCATGGCGAGGAGAATGAGGATCTTGGCAGGTTTGAGGAGAGGGCAGAGGAGACCGGAGCGCATTTTCAGAGTGCGCATTACCCTTTTTGACCAAACAGAGGAGGACATTTTTGATAAGTACAGGTTGAACTCAGCCATGATACTTGACCTGATAGCTGAGCTACAACCCATACTGCAGCGCACAACACATAGGACTCATAGCATACCCGCCCATGTGCAGGCATTATGCTCCCTCCACCTACTTACCTCAGGTAGCTATCAAGGGGTCATAGCAGCAGCTGGAGGAGTATCACAGAGTGCCCTCTCTAGATTTTTCAATGCATTTATCAACGCCATGCTGAATAGGATACACCAGTACATCAGATTCCCCCACACTCCACAGGAAATACAGCAGACAAAAATAGATTTCTACCAGATAGCACAGTTTCCCCACGTCCTAGGTGTCATAGTTGCAATCTGTCCTCCAGCGGCCACAGAGTATGTGTACCGCAACCGTAAAAACCAACATTCAATGAATATACAGGTGATATGCAATGCCTCTTACATCATAACTGATCTCGTGGCCAGGTACCCAGGGAGCACCCATGATTCATACATCTTTCGTCACAGCGGCATTCACACAAGACTGCTAGCTGGGGAGTTTGGTGAATGATATCTACTAGGTATTGTCCCTCTGTACCCTGGTGCATTGATGGCATTGTGACGTGAGATGGCTCACTTACTCATTATACCCTCTGTTCCTTCCAGGAGACAGTGCCTACGCAGTGCGCACCTACATGATGACACCCTAACTCAATCCTACAACACCAGCAGAACGGAGATACAATTCAGCACACAGGGCAACCCGCAGTGTGGTGGAGCGTACCTTTGGGCTGCTGAAGAGTCGCTTCCGGGGCATCCACAAAAGTGGAGGGGCACTACAGTACAGCCCGGACACGAACTGTAGAATAGTGGCCACATGTGCAATCCTGCACAATATAGCTACCACCAGGGGCATATCTGTGGAAATATCTGATTCAGACTCTGATGAGGATGATGAT
This sequence comes from Pleurodeles waltl, assembly GCF_031143425.1. Classification (NCBI taxonomy): domain Eukaryota; kingdom Metazoa; phylum Chordata; class Amphibia; order Caudata; family Salamandridae; genus Pleurodeles; species Pleurodeles waltl. Next base: position 1,194,177,422 of record NC_090445.1, on the reverse strand, counting down.
CCAATACCCCCCCTACAGCCAGCAGACAGGACCAGTGCAGCAGAGGGCAGGCAAAGGCGTGCAGACATCACGCATAACCATTTCAGATGTAAGTTATAACAACACAACTTCACTGACATGTGTACTGGTAGTTAGAACCTTTATTAACTTAACGTCAGGTAACATAAGTTTCACTAGCGAAAAAAAATAATAATATGTGTCATAAAATAAGCAGATAACAGTGTCTCACTATTTATTCATAGTTTACTGTATCACAAAAGAAGCAGACAGTCCCCTGTGGCCATTACAGTCACTTTCTACGGCCACGCAAGCCACTCGAGTGCGCAGTGGCCTCACTGGCACCTCTGGTATCAGCCTCAGTGGCAGTTCTGTGCCTGGCACTGCGACGTCGAGGATCAGTGGTGGGCACTGCTACGCTGCTGAAGCTAGAGGAGTCCTCAGTCTCCCCTAGTCCAAGTTCACTGGGTGTAGCAGAGCGGTTACCCAGCATATTATCCAGCACATTAGTTATCTGGACCCGTCCCTGTGCCACATCCCTACTGCTGTGCGCTGCCTCCACCTGTGCGGCCACAACACGCCGCAATATGAGGGCTGTTGATGTTGCAAGGCGATTGACCGATCAACAGAATCCACCAAACATGCCCATAAAATGCCTCTCCTGCCTGTGGTGGCTGACTCCGTCGTGCTTTAGCTCTGTGCAGAGTTCCCTCACTGCAATTGTCAGCTCCCTGGTGTTCTCAGAAGCTGTGATGTGTCCCTCATGCAGCTTTGAAATGTTAGAATTAAGGCACTCCAACTGCTGATGCTTCCCGCCCATGTTGGCATTGTGTGCCTGCATTTGCCTATGCATTGCTGTTATCTTCCTGTTTTGCAGGCGCTGCAGTTTCAGCATAGCGAATTCCAGGCCACCGAAGACTGATGGGCCCTCTCCTGCTTCCATGTGCTGTGCTCCTGCATACTGAGGCCTCCTGCGGGGTGTTGAGTTACACTGGGGCTGGGACTCCTGCATAACAGTGGATCTGCCGTCTGGGGAAGGAGTGTGGCCGTCATCCCGCATGTCGTCTGAGTCCTGGCTCAATTCGGGGATCGGTACAGCCCTTGCCCTGCGTCTAATAGGTGCAATATTCAGTGACTCACTGGTGTTGGAGTCTGATGGAGGGTGGGTTTCAGCATCCCCCACAACGGCACATGCTGATGCTGCTGGGTCTTGGCCATCTGCAACGACAATGTGCAGCATGTCATTTATGTATGTATCACCAAAGGTTACACAATGGTAATACATGTACAGTTACATCATATCACTATGTAGTGGGTGTTGTGTTCTTCTGGGTGTCGCTCTGCCTGATTACATTCTATGTGCTACTTTCAGCTCTGGGTTGTGGACTACCACTCCCATAAGGCATTGTTGTGCCGCTTCTAAAATGTGGAATGGACTACTTCTCACAATGCTTTGCACTACTTGCTAATTCCTAAGGGGCATTTGTACATACACATATGGGGTTACATTTCAATATTGCATTACCTTTACTGGTGCTTGGTGTGCCGGGTGTGTCTATGTCAGTGACCCCACTGACAGCTTCTGGGAGGAGTGTCGACTCAACCAGGTCTTCCATCGGAGTGGAGGGTGTCTCGGTGGATGGTCCGCCTCCTGTGCTCCTTGCCTCTCCTTGGCACGGGAACGCAGGTCGTACCACCTCTTTTTGATCTCCTCCACTGAGCGCTGCGCAACACCCACAGCACAGATTTTTGTTTGAATGTCCGCCCAGAGTTTGCGCTTCTCACTCTCAGGGACCTGGAGTGAGCTCTTCCCGACCAGCCAGCCATGGCTCCTCACCACCTCCTCAGTGAGCACCTCCAATTGCTGCTCACTGAACTTGAGTTTTCTTTTCCTCTCTCCCTTCTCCTTTCCATGTGCAGAGTTGTCCATGGTGATGTGCAGTCCTGCCTTGTTTACAGACTTGCTCCCTGTGGCTGGGCTGTGTCTCTCTCACTGCTCCTTTGGGTGTGGCACCTGCAAACTGCCTGGGATGACTCACTTCCTGCTTGTGATGTCATCAGGCTCTGCCAGGTGTGCTTTCTCGCAATGTGCGATTTTCAATTACCGCAATTTTTTTTTGCGATTCAGAATTTGGGCCTCGCAAACAGCAAATAGCGATTTTTAAGAAATCGCTAATCCCGATTCGCAAATATGTTACATAGCATATTGCGACTCAGAAGTAGCGATTTCTTAAAAATTGCTATTTGCGATTCACAGAGGGCTTTCTTCATACATCGGGCCCATTGTCTGTTACTTGGTTCACTTACAAAAAGCAAATCTTGCATACTCATCTATTAAAATTCATTTAGCAGCAATGTCAGCTTACCTCCAAAACAGACTGTCATAAAAGCTTTTATGGAAGGCCTTAAAAGAGTTAATCCTCCTACAGCTCCACCAGCTCCTGCCTGGAATCTTAACATCGTACTCACAAGGCTTATAGGTCCAATATTTGAACCCATACATTCTTGCGCTTTTAAATTTCTCTCATGGAAGGTTGCTTTCCTAGTAGCAATTACTTCTTTAACCAGAGTTAGTGAAATTCAAGTATTCACTTTAGAAGAACCTTTCTTCCAAATTCACAAAAATAAAATAGTACTTAGGACAAACCCCAAATTCTTACCCAAAGTGGTTTCACCATTTCACATTAATCAGTCAGTGGAATTGCCAGTCCTCTTTCCACAGCCAGATTCAGTTGCTGAAAGAGCTCTTCACACTCTTGATGTCAAAAGAGCTATCATGTATTATATAGATAGAACAAAAGATTTCAGAAAATCTAAACAACTTTTGGTGGCTTTTCAGCAACACCATAAAGGTAATCCTGTTTCAAAACAGGGATTAGCTATATGGATAGTAAAGTGTATTCAAACTTGCTATCTTAAAGATTTTAAAGCTAAAAGACAGCTATTAGTAACTCCTAAAGCACATTCTACTAGAAAGAAAGTGCTTCAATGTCATTCTTAGGAAATATACTAATCACAGACATATTCAAAGCAGCCACATGGTCCACACCACACACATTTACTAAACACTACTGTGTGGATGTGTTATCTAGCCAACAAGCAAATGTTGGTCAAGCAGTGCTTAAAACACTGTTTCAAGCTACTCCAACTCCTACAGGGTAGCCACCGCTTACTTTGGGATGGGACCGCTTTTCGGCCTATGAAAAGCATGTGTATTTGCAACTACACATGCCATCGAACGAAAAATGTCACTTACCCAGTAGACATCTGTTCATGGCATGAAGTGCTACAGATTCGTATGCGCCCTCCCTCCTCCCCGGAAGCCTGTAGCCATTGTAGTACTTTCTTCATGTAAATATGTATATACATTGCATGGACATCTTCTTTTCTTAAAATATATATATTTTGTGTATATATATATATATATATACATACATACAATCAATCCCTGACTCCTTACTTCACCCTCCTTCGGGAAAACAGTCTAACAAAGGACTCTATGCCCATGAGCACTATCACCAAGAGGAGGAGTCACTCGATCTTGTGACTCAAAAAAGCTTCCTCGAAGAAAAAAAGAAAAACAACTTGTAACACTCCGAGCCCAACACTAGATGGTGGACTTATGCAAAGCATGTGATTCTGCAGCACTACATGCCACGAACAGATGTATTATGGGTGACATCTTCCATATCACCGACTAGCGGTTGTTATAGTTAGGACCTAGTTTCCATAGGAAGAGCGTTTTTTGTTTTGTCAATAACTTGTGCTTCACTTGACAAATCTTCATAAAGTTTTCAAAACTTATACTTTGATCAGTTCAGCTGCTGTTTGGAAGGTTTGGGGGAGATCTGTCAAGTGGGGGCTGAGAAAAAGGGGGGGTCCCAAAACACATCTTCCCAATGCATTTTCCTATAGAGATTTTGAACATAATTACAGCCCGACCCCCTGGACAGAATTACCTCAAATTTGGCAGAAAGCCAGCGCTTGATCCAGAAAGCACGCTTTTCGTGATTTGGTGTAAATCCATTCAGTAGTTTCTGAGAAATTGGAATTTTAAAACTACAGATATCTAGGGAGTTACAGTTACTTGAAATAACTCTAACTGGTGAATTTCTTTCGTTTTGTACGTTTAAAATGTGAGCCTAACTATAACGTCCCTGTAACGTTTGGTTTTTTAATTGAATTGCTATGTTCTTTTTAATTCTATTTCCTAACTATTACATCCCTGTAACATTTGGTTTTTCAATATATTTTTTTTTTTTACTGAAAAAGCCAAAGATCACAGGGACATTATAGTTAGGTTCAGGTTTTACACACACAACCCATAGGAATTCAGCAGTTATAGTTACAGTTATTGCAAGAAACTATAACTTGTGCCCTAAGGTAACTAAAACTTGCGTCCCTGCATGCAGCCAACCTAACTCTGTAGGTGGGTGTGGGAGTGGATATATGGGTGTGTGACGAGGTGTGTGTTTATGTGAGTGTGTAAGTGGGTGTATGTGTGTGTGAGTTGGCTGTGTTGGTCTGTGAGTGGGGGTGAGTGGTTTTGTGGGTTGTGAGTGGGTGTCGGAGTGGTTTTGTGGGTCTGTGAGTGGGTGTGAAAGGCTGTATGGGTGTGTGAATGGTTGTGTGTGTGGCTTTGTGAGTCTGTGAGCAGGTTTGTGGATCTGTGAGTGTATAGGTGTGCGAGTGGTTGTGTAAGTGGTGTGTGAGTGACTGTGTGGTTCTGTGAGTGGGTGTGTGAGTAGTTGTGTAGGTGTTTGAGTGAGTGTGTGAGTGGGTGTATTTTTTAATTTAGGGTCTAGATCCACAAATCTGTCACAAATACACATGGGGGCTTCGCTGATCGCTGCAGAGGATGGGTGGACTTTTTTTTTTTTTTAACATAATATGATGTTACCATACCTAACCATAGAGTCTGTTCAACATTTTTGTTTTTTTAGTGAAGTTCTGTTCCAAACAGAAATTGAGCCAACTACCCCACTGATCATAACCTATAACTTTCTATAAATTATAAAGGCACCCTTGGAGGCTTGAAGCCTTATTTGACTCCAACTCTGATGTGCTTCAAGGTATGCAATTGATAACATTGATGATGTCTAAAGTAAACTGATGATGGATTATACTAAGATTTATAAAATGCCAGTGGTCTGGAAACAGCATTAGAGAGTGGTTAGACTAGGCAAATTAAGAAGAAAGTCCCTTTTTCGCAATAGTTGTGGGAATGACAGCAGGGGTTCTTGATTTACAGTTTCCTGCTGTTGACTCCAAGACAAACTTGTTAATTGTGATCTTTGAACTAGGTCAAACATGTTCTGTTCCATTTTTGTCATTCAGTGAAATGCTTACAGTAACCCTTAAGGCTACTTGGGTCCAAGTGGTGCTCAGGCCATTCAGTCAGTTGATGTCTTACTCAGTGACATACACAGGCCCCTGGTGGTCTTGATTTTCTGAGGGGATACCCTATATCTCACCGTACAGGCATCCATAAATAGAGTCACTCCTAATGTCGTTACATATAAATCTCTGCACAGAGTTGAAACATATTGATACCTTCTGGGAAGGTACATGAATGTTTAATGGGACGTAGCCATACAGGTCTTACTGACCGTCTCAGAAACAATTGCTGACTCAAATAATTGATGTTGGCCAGGACCCTGCATACTGGTTTGGACATCATATTGTGTGGGCAGAGCTACTGACGGTAGTGTAGTGCTTAGAAGACATATCTGGATGCGCTCAATCAGTTTTTCAGGAGCTGTCCAAGCATCATTTATTGCAAGGGTCTCCACCTGTTTCTGTAGTGAGAGCTACCTTTGTTCAAGTAAAGTGCTTCTGAGTTACTAGTAACTTTTGTTGCTGTAAAATAGTGACAACATGAGCACACATTACATTATGACCAACCTAAGGACGATCATCAGTAGTGATCACCAAGCATTCCAGGTGAGATTACCAGCAGAAATAACTGGAAAATGTTTATTAAACTCCGTCACATGACTAATAACATAACATTAAAATCATCAGATGCCCTCTGGCACAAAGGACACAACCGCAGCATTAAGGGACATATTTATCATGGTTTTGTGTCGCCCTTGCACCACGTAATATGGCTCAAAGGTGAAGCAAAACTTAAGTCACATTTAACAAGCCATGCAAGACCACCTTGCGTGGCTTGATAAATCTGGAGTAACAGCAGCGCAAATCACTGCCTTGTGTTTCTCTGCCCTAGGAATGCTTTCCGTGGGTGGATCGTGGGTGTTCCCATGCGTCTACTCTGGATTTTGGTGCAGTCTTAGATTTAACAACAACAGTAAATCTGAGAATGTGCTAAAATGCTACACCTTCCCAGGGAAGGAGCAACGAGGAGAAATATCTTCATTTGTCCTCATTGTTTCCTCTTTTTAATTGTGCTGCATTCTGCAGCACTCTTAAAAAGAGAAAAATGCCTCTGAGGATTGTTTTTGTGCAGGAAGTTGCCCACTCCTGCACAAAAAACAATGCAGCCTGCGTTGACATGAGGCAGCGCGTTGTGCATAGACACAAGGAAAGGACAGGAATGCCCTGTCTCATGTAAACTACAGACAATTCCTGCTCTTTCCCTTTCACATAGTGCTGCCTGAAATAGTGATATTTCTGTCCCTCATTCTCACCAACTTAGGTTGAATTATCATTCAACTTAATGTGTTTTGCAACTTTTTGTTTTTGACAGCTTATCATTTTCTGAAAAAACACGTTTTTATAAAATACCACTTTCCATTTTGGACACACAAACTAAATTTTCCAAAAGAAAACTCTTCAAAAAAAAAAAAAAAAAAAAGTTCAAAATATCAGTTTTAATTTTTAGGAAATATGCAGTCATTTTCAGCAAGTGCATACATACACAAATGGCTCACATGGATGAATTCTGCTTTGAATGTCCAGGTGTTACAATCATAGGCCATGGATTGTCACCACAGCACCACGGATATCTTTATTATGGCTATAATGCTTACCATTTTAGCAGAGCCCTAATTGTGCCAAGGCTGGACACCAGAACGCCCAGGATGCCACTATATTTCAGTCATGGTCAATATGCAAGGGAAAGCCCCAGTCATGTCAAGGGTGGCTAAAAGTAAGCCAGTCGTGCTCTTAATATGTTAAGGATGGCATTCAGTATGTCATGACGTGACTATGGATGCCAAAAATAATGAAGGACAACCATTATTATGCCATGAACAGGCACAATTGTGCCGGAGATAAAACCCTTATGATGGAGTCCAACTTACACATCTGGAGACCTTTGACACCCGGTGTAGTTTCCAGGAAGCAATATGGTTTATTAGGGATGGAGACAATGTCAGACAGACAGACACATCAATGAATGAAGGAAAAAGCTCTTTAATTTGTTTGCTCTGAATCTATACCCTGCTCTCCTCAATCATGCACCCAGCTAAAGTATTTTCACTCTGGCTATTACATTCCTACTTCCATGGGTCAGCACTGGTTACTGCTCATGCTAATATTGCCATTGTTCTCTCATGGCCTATTATTTACACACATGGTGCATCTGAGAGAGCAGGGTCTACATCATAGCCAATCCTCTTGTGACTTAGATGGAGAATGGATACAGATGGTTATGAGCATAACCCAAGGGCTGACTTTGTGGGTGCTGGTGAAATAACAGTAGCTGCTGAGCTACCTGTTGGCGAGCCCTGCTTTATGGACATGCCCTTTGATGGATCCAGATTGTTTGCGGAGAAGGTTGATTTTGCTCTTGAGTCACTTGAGGACCATTAGGACACAGCACAATCGTTGGGGCTCATGTATCATGCCAAGCAGTTCCATGAACAGTACAGGAAGTTCACAGGTTTTTCTAGGTGTCTAGCCTTCCGATAGTACTAGCCCTCCAAAACTGTGCAGCAGCAGGCCCAGACCTTTCATGGTAGAGGTTGTGGTGGCAGCCAATGCTGTTCACACCAGCAGGGACAGCTCTCTTCTAACTCTTCTTTCCTTGCTGCTGCAGTGTCCAAACTGCTTTACTTTGCCCTCACAGGCCTATACTGAGCTTATAGAAGGCAGGATACAACTTATTTTTCCTCGCTGGAGATCCATGCCCTCAAGCAGATAGCTCTTGCGAATGATTCAAAGAGGCTACGCCCTTCCCTCCTTTTCCTTCCAATTTTGCCTCCCTACATCACTGCCAGCATATCATTCTGCAATCTTGCTGCAGGACGTCAACCTTCTTCTGAATGCCATCAAGTGTGTGCAGACTTCAATAAAAGGGGAGGAGTGGTATTTGCATTACTTTTTCATACCAAAGAAGGAAAGAGGGCTTGGGTCTATATTGGACCTCTTCCCACTTCCCACTGAATGCCTTTCTGCTGTAAGAAAAATTGAAGATGCTCAGGGTCTTGTATTCTTTCTGCTCCAGACCCAGGAGAGTGGATAGTGGCCCTAGATTTGCAAGACATGTATTTTCATATACCCGTGCTACAGTCACACAGTCATCTGTGGTTTACAGTGGGGGTGAAACACTTCCTATTTGCTGTACTACCCTTTGGCATTACCTTGCCCCTCAGGTGTTCACGAAAGTGATGGAGGTGGTCTGTGCCTACCTTCGGTGGTTGTTAATATATGTGTTCCTATTACTCAACAATTGGCTGCACTAGGCAGGCTCACCGCACCTCCAGATGACAGCTGTGCTCTTTAAATATTTGTTGCTCTCCAGCAATGCTCCAAAGTCCCATCTGTGCTGCATACAGATGATAACCTTTCTTGAGGCTGTCCTGGATGTGGTGGTGTTTGAGGTCATTCCACTACCACAAGTCTGGGACATTCAGGAGATTATCCTGATATTTTGAGCTCATTGCTGGGTTTCGATGAGAACAGCACTGATGCTTCCTGGACTCCTACCGTCATGCATCCTCCTCATCCCCAATACCAAATGGCGGATACTGGCAGTGCAGTGGAACCTCAAGTTTCAGTGGGTCCAGCATCTGGACTCATGACCGGAGATAGCTGAAGATCTTCTGTGGTGGCACACATATGCCAACCTGATCTGCAGGAGGTCACTCTCCATTCCCCACCCAGACTTCACAGCTGGGAGGGAGTGGTATTCTGGGGACGGTGGGAATCAGACACCTCTGGTCATCAGCAGAGAGCCAGCTCCATACCAACCTTTTGGAGCCATTATGGATTCATCTGGACCTGAAGACCTTCCCGCCACCTGTCAAGAGGAGGCTGGCGCAGAGTCTCACAAACAACATAGCCACCATGTGATACTGCAGCAAGCAGGGCACAGTGGGGTCCTGAACCCTTTGCCAGGAGGCCCTTCATCTCTAGAGCTGGTTGGACCAGAACTACCATCTAGTGATGTTTGTACTTGAGCTCAACACCCTGGTAGCTGTGGCACAGAGGAGACAAGCTTCACTTAGGGCAATGTATATATAAAGTATTTATGCAGTACCAAAACAGTAGTAAAGCCGAAATCCAACACAATCAGAAATGTCCAAAATGAATTGGAAAAATTGAGTAATATTTAATAAACAAAATAACACCAAAATGACAAGAATCCATAAGGCGACTTGCGGATGTGAATGTTAAAAGTTTTAAGTAGGAATAGTGCCTAGAAGCATAAAGTGCCAGTGATAGTCAATGGTTACACAAGTTTGAAACCTAGGCGCAATTTGACAATGACCACAATTGAGCATGTGTTGGATACGCCAATCAGATTTGTACTGGTCAAAGTTTTTACCTTCCTACTTTAGCCCTGTAGGTTCCAAACTACTAAAAAAAATGTACACTTCCAGAGCCAGTGTGGACCTCCGAAGATCCACATAGAAATTCAAAGGGTGGAAGGCAGAGGCCAAATAACTTGGTCCAGTTCAGGTCTAATTGCCACTGGTTAACTGGACAGTTGCAGGAGAAGGCCTCTTCTAGCTTTTGTGTCCCTGTATACTTAACAGGAGGCCAGCCTTATGCCTTTTGAAGTCTACTTCTTTATGGTACCATAGAGAGCAGATACAGTCCTTCCTGGCTCATCTCATGTTGCAGACAGCATGTTCAGTCCCCTCTGATCTTCCTCAGGTCCAGGATCTTTCTGAAGTAGTTGCCTGGATGTGCCACATTTATGCCTGGTACACGTTACTGGATGGAAATGGCTCCTGGGCATGCTCTAACCAATGGGATAAAAGCTTCTGGGGTTAGGGGTGTGTGTAAGGAGTGTGCTATGGTATTGTTAGTGCCCTCCCACAGCTAAAACTAAAATCCCGTTTGAAGCAGTCTCCATATCCCAGTAAACCCAGAGACAGAAGACTAGTACAATAAAGCAGGGTTTTCCATTAACCAGACAGTGGATATATAAGAATGTTTTGGCATTCTGTTTTTGCCCCTTGAAGCGCACCCAAAATATTGTATGTAAAACCCCAGCAGACCTGTCAAACTATTTCCTAACCAAAATTAGCACCATTAAATATAAAAATGTAACCTAGTGTTTCCCTATGGAACAGCCAACCTTGCTACTGTGAAAAATGTTGTTTTGGTTTTGCCAATGTATGGAAATGTTTAACATAAAATTCATACATACCCTACTTTTACATTCCATGCACCCTGTCTTAAGGACTATAAGGCCTAAATAGTGGTGACATACATTTTTAAAGGTCAATTTTGCAGTCTATAAGTGCAACAGCTATGCTTCAAATGTAGGCCTCCAGTCATGTTTGCACTGCCACTGAAACAGTTGGCACAATGGGTGCTTCTGTCCATTAGTGACATTGAGCTTGCAGGCCCTAGGTACTATTTGTACCATGCACTAGGGAATTACAGGTTAAGTTTAAAATGCCAATCAGGTGTATAAAAATAAAGGTGGAGCAGAGACACTTTACCACTGGTTAGCAGGGGTAAAGTGCACATAGTTCTATAGCCAGCAAAAACTGTCACACTCAGAAGCCAAGGATGCTTTAAAACGTGAAAGCACACTGATTTAATGTCCAAAGAAGAGTAAGATAGCCACTGCACTAAATGGTGCCTGTGTTATGAGGTTCATAGCTGCCATACTGCAGCCAGAAACCTCTTTAAAACCCACTGGAAACCATACCAGACAGCTGAATGACTTTTCACAACGAAACATGAGACAATGGCATATCTGACACACTACAGTTTAACACAACATTGTTTTGCCTTGTGCAGGATTCACGTCACCGATACTAAAATAGTTCTGCCTGCCCTAGCTCAATTTTTAAAATATGTTTATGATTCACGTATGGTTTAAGTGATGTGCTAAAGGAGAAAGAAAGCTGTTGTGGGCTAGCGGTCAGACAGGAAAAGAGGGGAGAGAAGACAGGGCATGGTTAGAAGGGAAGAGGAAAGGGAGCAGGGGTAGAATGAAGAGAAGGTATATCAGAAACCAGCGGGCAGAGATGACAGACCATGAGTGACAAAGGAAAGCTAGAGAAGGTGTGGAATGAGTTAAGATAAAGAGAAAGAGGAGACTATATAGAGAGCAGAGGAATAGGCAGCATCACTGGTGTAAACGGAGTCGAGCATTTATTTATAAATTTGGCACTGCCTGGAAGTAAGCACAGATGTCTTTTAGATCCGTGTGAATAACACTGGTTGCGAAGATAAGCAAATGAATTTCAACTTTAGACTTTTAAACTCAGTCACAGAATCTGACACAGCTCGTCAAAGTTAGGAAGTTGTCTTCCATGGCATTGTACCATTTTTTTGCTGCAGAGTCTTAGGGCCAGATGTAGCAAAGACTTTGCGACTCGCAAACGGCGAAAATCGCCGTTTGCGAGTCACAAATGCGTCTTTGCTATGTTGAAATGCATAGTTGTTGAAATGTTGAAATGCATTTTGCGAGTCGGAACCGACTCGCAAAATGCATTTCCGAGTCGCAAATAGGAAGGGGTGTTCCCTTCCTATTTGCGAGTCGCAATGGTATTCATTTTCATTTGCGACCAATGAAAGCGCAGTTACCATCCACTTGAAGTGGATGGTAACCCAGGCGCAAACGGGAAGGGGTCCCCATGGGACCCCTTCCCCTTTGTGTCTGGCACAAAAAATAATTTTTCAGGGCAGGCAGTGGTACAATGGACCACTACCTGCCCTGAAAAATACCGAAACTAAAGGTTTCGTTTTTTTTTTCAAAGTGAAGCTTGTTTTCCTTTAAGGAAAACGGGTTGCACTTTGAAAAAAAACAACTGCTCTATTTAAAAGCGGTCACGGACATGGTGGTCTGCTGTTCCCAGCAGGCCCCCATCCCCGTGAGTGCCCTGAATCGCTATGGGGTCGCAAATTGCGACCCACCTCATTAATATTAATGAGGTGGGTCTTTGCAACCCCATAGCGACTCGCAGAAGGTGTCTGAGACACCTTTCTGCATTCCAAATTGCGAGATGCAATTTGCGAGTCGCTGGGACTCGCAAATTGCAAGTCGCAATTTGGAAGATTGCTACATCTGGCCCCTAATTTCCTTGATGCTGTCTGGTAGCTACATCTCTTAATGTGCCGTGGCTCGGCTGGTTCTAGTTGATCCCTTATCAATTCAGTCGACTCCCACCCCTCACCCCCACACCACCCTCTCCCCCAATGCCTTGAGGCCCTAACGGGTGAGTAATTGCGCTATACAAGCACTGATTGATTGATTGAGTGGATGGATTTGGAAATGTATTTTTCAGTGGATTGCCCCTCAGTTGCATTTAGGCGGATCTCATAGAAATGTATTTCAGTGCCGGTTTTAGGAAGCTCTGTCTTCCAATCACCTGTTCCCAGTGCTTAATTTGGAAACGGAATACCAAGACTTAAATCTCGCTCTTGTCTCTTTAATCCACTCCCAGACACTATGGGGCATATTTATACTCTGTCTGCGCCGAATGTGCGTCAAAAAGTTTGACGCACGTTCGGCGCAAACCTTGCCTCATATTTAAACTTTGACGCCCAAGCCCGCGGACGTCAGAATCCTGCCGTGTGCGTCATTTTCTGGATTCGGGAAACCGCCTTGCGGTAATGATATGCAAGGTAGGCGTCCCCGTCCAAAAAATGACACACACACCAGTGTGTTGTATTTATGCTACCGCGCAAAAATCCAGCACGGCCGGGAGGCGGAGTCGGAAAATGACACACAGCCCAATTTGCGTAAAAAATTAACCCCTGGGTCAGGGCAGGTGTTAAAATGGGGCAAACACACCTGTATTTAATGAAACCACACAGAAGCAACAGCAGAACAGCAAAAGGAAGACATGGAGGTTCTTCTCATCCAGCGTGCACACAGACGCAGAGCACAGCAACAACAACAGCAGCTTCCACAACCCCAGCAGGGACCCCAAAGGCAACGCAAAAGGCAGGAGAGGCTATTCCGCACCAGGACAACCCTTCATGGCCTCAGGGAACATGACATCATCCAGAGGTATAGGTTGAACTGGCAAGCCATTCAGCAGCTGCTGCGCAACATTGAGCCACAGTTGGCACCCAGCTTGCAGACACCCCGCACCATCCCACCAGAAACCAAGCTGCTAGCTTTACTACACATGTTGGCAAGTGGCTCCTTTCAAACCACTGGCGCCCTGGGTGGTGGGATCTCACAGCCATCATTCTCCGCCTTCTTGCCCAAGGTACTGGATGCCATCATCACACTCACACCCGCCACATCTGCTTCCCAAACACACATCAGAAGCAGCAGGAGACTAAACAGGGGTTTTACCTCATTAATGGATTTCCACACGTCCTTGGTGCCATGGACTGCACACATGTACGCCTTGTGCCACCTGCTGCAACTGAACATCTATACCGCAACAGGAAGCACACACACTCTATCAATGTGCAGGCCATTGTGGATCACCAGGGATTGATCACCAACATCGTGGCAAAGTATCCTGGGAGTGGACATGATTCATTCATCTTCCGTCACTGTACCATCAATCAACACTTCCAGGATGGACGAAATGGCAATGGACTACTTGTTGGTAAGTACAGAAACCTACTTATATACACACTGCACATCAACACTCTAGGATAAATAACACATACACCATGACAGTGACATGTGAACAGGAACACACTGAGGTTGTGACACCGCTAGGCATGTTTTGATAGGTCTGCAGTGAACTTGTCACACGTGTGAAATTAGTGTACAGTCAAATGTTAAGACGTCAATGATCACAACGTATGGAGAAGTTTGGCTAATTGTCACCTTGCAAAATGTAAGCGTCTCACTGATGTTTAAATTAATCCATTGCATATGTCTAAAGGTAAGGGATGACCAGGGTACATAGATGCCAACGTGTTACCACCACTGTCAATTTGAATCTGTGTATGGAACTATCATCTCACCCCCAGTGAAGACACAGGGACACCTGTAACACAAGTCACAATGCTAGGGAGTACCCACTGTACTGCAACTTCCAAAATATACTGCTGACAACCGGTCAGCAGGCAAACACTCGTTCAGCCAAGGAAACAACCCAATGCTGATGGTACATCCTAGAAGCCTAGGAATCAACACAATAACACAAAAGAGTCACAGACAACACAAGACAACTACTGCCATGCAAGGTGACATTAATGGGGCAAGCTACATCAACATGATCTCAATCATTTTCTCTTTCAACTGATCAGGGGTGTGGGATCCAGCCATGGATTATGACACCATTTGGCAACCCAAGCACTGCAGCAGAGCGTGCCTACAATGAGGCACATAGGAGGACACGCACCATAGTCGAGAGGACCTTTGGCATCCTGAAGTCGAGATTCAGATGCCTCAACATCACTGGTGGCAGCACCCTATACCCACCAGAAATGGTCTGCAAGATCATTTTAACATGTGCCATCCTGCACAACATTTGTGTACGAAGGAACATTCCCCTATTAGAACCAGAGCCACAAATGCCTGAAGAGGAGAAAGAGGAGGATGCTGGCCAGCAACATGAGGGGGACAAACCAAACACAGCTGCAGGATTGCGTAGGCGCCAACATATTGTCAACAATTTCTTTTGAATCAACTCAGCATCACCACTGTATCAACAAATGTAAATAAACACCTATAATAATCACCATATCATGGTCTGGGTAATCATTTTTGCTCACCTTTATCTCTAACTATCAGAACAAGAGTGTAGCCCCATGGAGCATTGCTGATATACCGACCAGGACACAGACATTTCCAAAGCAATTGTGATGCGTATTATTCAACAGTCACACACACTGTAAATTACATATATCCTGTACATTTCACCTTTGAAGGGCAATAGCAGAGGACCACACCTATTTCACCCATACATGTTGGCAACATGATTCATTGCAGCATATGGCACACAACTAAGACACCATCAGTCAATGATGGAACAAACTGCATCATACATGAGGCAGGGGATGTGTAATTGCAACAGTAACATTAATGGATGGCCACACTCTTGACAGCAGTAACTGTTACATCACCAGCTTTGCAAGGACCATGTGTGACTAGAATTCCATAGAAGCAGAACATAGAGAACACAAGTGCCACACCTATGACAAGCATTGCGCACATGACATTCCATGTACATGTCAGCCCATGTCCTAAGTCCTGACACACCCATGTTCCTGGTCTCACCCCACCCGTCTTAAGAGGTCCCTGGAATGGTAATATGTGTACCCAGATATTCCCTCCTCTACACACACACACAGACTAACAATATATTTATCCAGTGTGCTTCACCCTTTAGTATGGTATGCCATAGTCATTGTACATCTGTCTGCATGGACGTCAGGTTAAATAATGCACTGGCTAGTAGCCTCTAAGCCCTGTTCTCACCTGTAGTTTGCTTCCCATGTGAAAGGTACTGTTGGCCATTTGAACTCAAATCTCACCTACAGGACTTGTGAGAAACTGATGCAGCACACACCTGTGAGCACCTCCATGTAGGCCAGCCATTTGAACATGCACTGCCTTTGCAGATGCTTGGAACAGCAGAGAAGCTGCCATTTTTGTTCGATTACACTGTTATGCATTGCTAGAAAATAAGCTGTGTAACACAGTACTTGGGTTTATGTGTCACCTTCCAAAACACAGGACAAACACAGTTTTCCATATCAACTGTCTTGTTCTTCCTCCGACCAGTCTTAGTCAGACCACTGAGTATGTACCTTGTGAAATTGCTGGATCCCAATTGACCCTGCATCCTGTCAGCCTGACTGGCACCTGTCTGTGCGTTACCCTAAAGGTTCCTTGTGGCTACATATGTATCATACTTGCTTTCCCAACCCTCACATTCCTCCGGGGGTATTTTGTCAGGTGGTTCTTCAATGCATACTCAAATAAGTTATTTAGCATAATCTGCTTATTTATCGTACAGTAATTGGGAACTTGTCTCCAAATACCCAAATCATGGCCTATCCCTTGTCTGGGTCTCATGTATGCATGAGCGACAAAGTGTGACAGTGTACCATGGCCGTATGCAGGGATTGGGTATGGTGCCTCCAGCAGAACAAGCAACCTCTGATAATGTGCATGAAAAGTCCACACATGTTAGGATCCTGACAGTTCACACGCTGATTCATATTGCTCACAACATATTGATGGGCTGTGCATGGTGAATAGCCGCGAGATTAATCAACACAAAGGTTATGATGTTCCCAGATGCAGTGGGAACTTTACAGGCCAACCTGTGTACAAATGTTGTAATGACACCTGCCGGTACAAGACTCCTAAAATATGATCTCACTCAGCACACCAAGGTTGCCCTGTTGACAGTCTCATAACACGTCTGCAGTGACAGGGTGGGACCATCCCCATATGGTTTCTTATATGTAACACCGCACTCAGACGCAGCATCTCTTTCTGTCCTCGCGGATGGAATGCGCTACCGATACTCAGAGCGCAGTCCCCCAAATTTTTGGACTACACATTCTGGGAACCATATATTTTGCTCCCGGTCGCGCTACACTTACCTGTAGCCCTTTTTTTTCTTCTTTTTGCTGTTGGTGGGTTGTCTGGTCTTTTTACCTATCTCTGTCCATGTTGTGTCCAACTTGTCTTCTTCGTGTTTTTGTCCCAGCATGCTCTGTTTTTCTTTTATACTACTTTCTTTTTCCTTTACTGGTCTATGGGCTCTTCCCAATTCAAGATGGTGTTCTTTCCTTTTCCTGTGATGTCACTTCCCTTTTCTCAGTATATAAATCAGTCAGTCTTGTTCCACCTTGCGTTGCAAACACTTCCTTCTGGTTGTTCTGTTCGCTCCTGTTCTTTGTTCCTGCTTTTTGCCTTGGGAGATTTTTGCCTGTTCTTTGTTCCTGCTTTTTGCCTTGGGAGATTTTTGCCTATTTTTTGTTATCTGTTGTTTAGTCCTGTTTTTTCTTAAGGAGTTCCTGTTTGAGTTTTTTTCCCCAGTGTTGGGGTTTTTTTTCCCTCTGGGACTCCTTCTGGAGGGTACGGTCTGCTTTGGCGTAGCCTGTCAAGCAGCACCGTGGCTACTAGAAGGGGTCGCCCTTACCTGGGAGTATCCAGAACCTGTAGAAGACTTGGTGTATTCGCCAACCCGATATCCAGAGGTGAGAAGTCCAGCACAGTACGTAACAGATTGCAACTCCAAAAGTCTACGTGTTGCGAGATCACCATGGAAGATCCACAGGGAGAGGCGTCAGAAAATGCTCAAGCCATATTGCAGACTGTCCAGCAACAAGCCCAAGAGTTACAACAGTTATGGGAAGAGAACACTGCGCTACGACAGGTCTTGTCTTCCCGATCAATGGACATACCACCCGTATCTGCCACTACTCCTCGATATTCTGGAGATCCTCTAAAGATGAAGGAATTTTTGGACGCCCTGACGGTTTTCTTTGCCTTTCGTCCACTCCAGTTTTCTTCGGACAAGGCTAAGGTGGGCTACCTGATCAGCGCCTTGTCTGGTCCGGCACTTGCTTGGGCGACTCCTCTGATTTCTGCAGAAGACCCAGTCCTGGCTAACTATTCCGCTTTCCTGACTCTTTTCAAACAAATGTTTGAGAGACCTGGGGTAGAAGCAGCAGCTGAAGAAGTCTTATGTGACATTCAGCAGGGTAATCAGAATGTTCTGCAGCATATAACTCGCTTCAAACAGCTGGCAGCTGAAACCTCCTGGGTGGAACGCACCTTCATAACCCTTTTCCGCCGAGGCCTGCGTGAAGAAATTAAAGATGAGCTTGTACATTCTTCTCCAGCTTGTTCTTTGAAGGACTTAATGGATCAATCTATGAACATCGAATATAGACTTCGAGAGCGCAAGATGGAGAGACGTAGAACGCTAGCTCCATACCAGTCTGGTACCTTTCGTGCTAGCAGTTGGCAAAAGGAAGATATTCCATCCAAAGCCCCTCCAACTCCCCCTGAAGAACCCATGCAGATAGATCTGGTTCGTGGGCCATTGACGGAGTCAGAAAGGGAGGAATGATGACGAAAGGGACTTTGTCTGTACTGTGGTAAGGCTAGCCACCTGATCCGTAGTTGTCCGGTACGTCCCTCAAGACCTGCGGGAAACGCCAGCTCCCGTCCCCTGTAAGGAGGAAGGAGACAGGAGGAGCTGAAGTATCATCAATATGTTCCTCCAAAGAAAGCATGTCCACCCTGTTTATCCTCTCGGTCAAGTTACAAAGTTCACAAGATCAAGAAGAACACCTTCTGGCTCTCCTTCATTGTGGAGCTAGTGGACTCTATCTGGATGAGACCTGGGCTACGAGTAGAGGAATTCCCCGCATTCTTAAAGAGACTCCTGAGCAGGTTCACACGGTGGATGGCTCTCCGTTAACCTCAGGACCTGTGGTGGCCTCAACTCCTACTCTTTGTTTGACATTTGGGGGGCATCAAGAATATGTTGCCTTTGATCTCATAGCCTCACCAAATCACATCCTGATTTTGGGAATACCCTGGTTAGCCCGACACAACCCCTGTATCAATTGGGAAACAAGAACTATATCCCTAACGTCTTCATTTTGTCAACAGAATTGTTATTCCACTACTTCTTATTGGACTCCCAAAAGATCCTGTCAGTCAACTAAGGATAACACTAACTCTATCAATATGATCCAGGGAGTTCCAGATTGTTATCAGGAATATATCAGGATTTTTCAGAAACCTAGTAATCCTATTTTTCCTGCCTCATCGCAGTTATGACTGTGCTATTCCTTTAATTCCTGATGAAGTCGTCCACTTTGGTCGAATGTATTCTCTGACAGACCAAGAAAGGAAGGTGCTAAAGGAATATTTAGACGATAACTTGCACAACGGTTTGATTGCTCCTTCCACGTCCCCGGCTGGGGCTCCTCTCTTCTTCGTCCCAAAGAAGACCAAGGATCTGCATCCTTGTGTTGACTTTCGTGAAGTCAACCAAATAACGATTAAGGATCGATATCCGCTGCCTTTAATCAGAGATATATTGGATGCCATTCAAGGAGCCAAGATGTTTACCAAATTAGACTTACGTGGTCCCTATCATCTCCTTCAGATCAAGGAAGGAGATGAATGGAAGACAGCTTTCCGTACCCCTTTTGGGCACTATGAGTACCGTGTTATGCCCTTTGGACTGACCAACGCCCCTTCTGTTTTTCAACGATTTATGGATTCGGTGTTCTCTGATGTACTCAACCAATATGTAGTCATTTATTTGGATGATATCTTGATATATTCCCGTGATCCTGAGCAACGTATAAATCATGTACTGCAAGTCCTGGAAAGACTCAAGAAAAAACAATTGTTTTGTAAACCTGACAAGTGTGAGTTCCATAAATCTGAAGTAAAGTATTTGGGGTTCTGTATTAATCAACACGGAATATCCATGGATCCTGACAAGGTCAGTGCCATATTAGATTGGCCTTCTCCAACGTCCATTAAGGAACCGCAATGTTTCCTTGGTTTATCAAACTTTTATCGTCAGTTTATTCAGAACTTTGCCCACCTACAAAGTTTCATAACACAAACAATTAAGAAAGAGAACCTGAAGAAGGGTTTCGTTTGGACCAAAGATGCTGAACACGCATTTCAAGAATTGAAGACAGCCTTTACCCAAGCACCCGTGTTGCGTCATCCTGACAATACCAAGAAATTTATTGTTGTGACTGATGCCTCAGACAGAGCTATTGGGGCAGTTCTGCTACAAAAACAAGACAACGATGGACTGGAACATCCTATCTTTTATCTGTCTCATATCCTATCAGAGGCTGAATGCAATTATTCTGTACTGGAACGAGAACTACTCGCGCTCAAAGTAGTTTGTAAAGAAAGGAGGCATTTCTTGATGGGTTCCAGAGAGCCTTTTGAAGCCAGGACTGATCATCGTAATCTCCAATGTCTTCGGAGTTTTCAGTGTCACAATAGTCGTCAGGCTCGATGGGCTTTCTTCTTTAGCCAGTACGATTTTGTGATCACGTACATAACTGGTTCCCAGAATTCAGTGGCAGATGCCTTATCCCGCAGATATCCTGACATAGCCCAGAACTCCTCTCCACCTCTTATTGAGTCTAGCAGAATCATCGGAGCTACTCAGTCTTTTCAAGAACGCGTTCAATCCTAGTACCAGTTTCTGTCTGCTTCAGAATGGGATAGAGTGACTCCTTTTTTGCAGAAGGACGACAACTACTTCTATCATCAACATGCTCTTTTTCTACCTACCAAGAAAGTGCAGACAGAAGCTCTACAAATGTGCCATGATTCTCCTATAGCCAGTCATCGAGGTATCAGGAAGACCCAGGAGCTGCTTCAGCGATCTTTTTGGTGGCCTTCTCTTAAGACAGACACTGAAACCTATGTGTCAGCATGCCCAGTTTGTGCTCAGACTAAGACACCCCGAACTAAGGTGGCAGGTTTATTAAGACCTTTACCTGTTCCTTCCGCTCCTTGGTGTACTCTATCCACGGATTTCATATGCTCTCTACCTACCTCCTCTGGTAACCAAGTAATCATGGTGACCGTAGATTCATTCACCAAGAAGGCCCATTTCTCAGTCTTGAAGAAACTACCGACGGCTCCAGAAATGAGTCGCATTTTTCTGCGGGATATTTTTCGCCTCCATGGTCTTCCGCAAGAGGTCATTTCAGACAGAGGGCCTCAATATGTATCACGTTTCTGGAGGGCCTTTTGTGCCTTATTTAACATTGAGATTTCTTTATCCTCTGGTTTCCATCCACAAACTAATGGGCAAACTGAAGAGTGAATCAAGAACTTCAGCAGTATCTGAGATGTTACTGCAATGCCACACAAAGCAATTGGTCGGAGTATCTTGCTCTTGCCGAGTTCTCCTATAACAACACAATACATAGTGCTACCAAGACCACACCCTTTTATTGTACCTATGGATTTCATACGAGGACTTTCACTACTGTTTCCCGAACATCCTCTTCTGTGCCTGCTGTCACTTCTTTTTCACAACAGATCTGTCGAATCCAGGGCCTACTTCACACAACTCTCCTAGCTTCGAAACAAGCAATGAAACGAAAGGCGGATCGTTATCGACAAGCCGCACGTTTGTATCAAGTGGGCCACAAGGTGTGGCTTTCTTCCAGATTCCTACCTTCCCGGTTTTCCACCAATAAGTTCAAGCCACGTTTTTATGGACCTTTTCGGATTTCGCAAGTCCTGAATCCTGTAGTTGTGCGTCTCCGCTTACCTCATACCTGGAGGGTTCATCCTGTTTTCCATGTGTCCCAGTTAAAACTCTTTGTTCCTGATCCATACCATCGCCAGTTCCAGCGTCCGCCTCCTCTTTCTATTAACGGACAGCCTGAGTATGAAGTCCAGGAAATCTGTGACTCCAGAATTTTTCGACGCAAACTACAGTTTTTGGTCCATTGGAAAGGATACCCTCTCAGTGACTGTTCTTGGGAGGATGCTTCCTCCGCCCATGCTCCCCGTTTGGTCCGCCTGTTTTTTGACAGTTATCCTGACAAACCTGGTGCTTAGGGGAGGGGACCTACTGTAACGCCGCACTCAGACGCGGCGTCTCTTTCTGTCCTCGCGGATGGAACGCGTAACCGATACTCGGAGCGCCGTTCCCCGCGTTTTTTGACTACACATTCTGGGAAGCATATATTTCGCTCCTGGTCGCGCTACACTTAGCTGTAGCCCTTTTTTTTCTTCTTTTTGTTGTTGGTGGGTTGTCTGGTCTTTTTACCTGTCTCTGTCCATGTTGTGTCCATCTTGTCTTCTTCGTGTTTTTGTCCCAGCATGCTCTGTTTTTCTTTTATACTACTTTCTTTTTCCTTTACTGGTCTATGGGCTCTTCCCAATTCAAGATGGTGTTCTTTCCTTTTCCTGTGATGTCACTTCCCTTTTCTCAGTATATAAGTCAGTCAGTCTTGTTCCACCTTGCATTGAAAACACTTCCTTCTGGTTGTGCTGTTCGCTCCTGTTCTTTGTTCCTGCTTTTTGCCTTGGGAGATTTTATCCTGTTCTTTGTTCCTGCTTTTTGCCTTGGGAGATTTTTGCCTATTTTTTGTTTCCTGTTGTTTAGTCCTGTTTTTTCTTGTTTTTCTTCAGGAGTTCCTGTTTGAGGTTTTTCCCCCAGTGTTGGGGTTTTTCCCTCTGGGACTCCTTCTGGAGGGTACGGTCTGCTTCGGCGTAGCCTGTCAAGTGGCACCGTGGCTACTAGAAGGGGTCGCCCTTACCTGGGAGTATCCAGAACCTGTAGAAGACTTGGTGTATTCGCCAACCCGGTATCCAGAGGTGAGAAGTCCAGCGCAGTACGTAACATTATATCCTCATTGGCTTTACTTCCATTGATCTCTGAAGGATACTCAGTAGATACAGGAATAGCCGCCACTGACTCATGACTAGACCTGGACGTAACTGTGACAACATACACCCCTAAAAATATACAGGATCAACATTGGCCCACACACATGAACCAGACATCTCTGTGCTATTGATCACTGGAAATATGTGGCCACGTGCTGCTTGGTCTGCTGGTCCGCCACTACCACAGGAGAGTTGTGGCTCTGTCATATGACCACAATTGTGGCGTGATATTACAATTGTGGTTCACCTGTGGCTTTCTGTGTCAATAACACGGTACCCACTTAGTCAGTACAAGTGCCTGACTCATGTTGGGTTCACCAACAAGTGCCTAAGAAGCAGTATCCAAAATTCCAGGACATGTGATGGGCAAGTTTTGTACCATTGACATGAACAAGCGTCTGCTATATATCCGGTGCATGCTTTGTCATTTGTGGTGTTTACATTACCCAAAAACTAGAAAGTGCACACAGCAGATGTTGCTACATGTATGACTAACACATGTCCTCTCTGATTTCCACACTGACTTGCATCTAAGGGTTGGACACATTGACTCCACATTCATACAAGCATATTTGCAATAATGCATCTTGTGATGCTCACACAGCGGGTCAACAACAATATTAGTAGTCAATGCACACACATTGAGCCATAGGCATTGAGGTATTGTACTTATGTGCGTCACCTTGCTATCCTCACCTGACGCCAAACATGCCCAATTTGTGCAATACAGATATGTAGGCCACACGTTTGGCCATCTATTGCGTCAGTCAAGAGTGAAAATCCTGTACATGAAGTAGCGGATCATGGTCCTCAGTAGTATGATGTGTCACGTGCCCATACACCGTCATGACCAAAGTGGGTGCAATCAGCCTATCTCAGTATTGTCACAACTGTAATATTACATTAAAATGGTAAAATGACCCAAACCCAGTTAATGCCAGAAATGTTGCCTCATACGCTTCAAAACATGATGCACAAGCGTCAAAAAATGACGCTTATGGCCGAAAAACGACGCATAATGCCTTGAAATAACCATTGCCCCTGAGCTTTATCTTCCACACTGTACCTCAGAAAATTGGTTAAGTGTGAAACTATTTCCAAACATATGGATGCGGGCTCAACTCTACTCCTGTGCGTCGAAAAAAATGACACGCAGACTGTATGCGTCAAAATATTTTGCCGCATGACGATAAAAACACCCGCCATTTTAGTTTAGGCAGGAAGTGATGTAACAGGATATCCTGTTTACAGATTATGTACAGTGGGTGTACTTTCACTTTCACTTTGCAGTCTGTGATATTTCCTGACTGTGTGACTGTGTCTCAATGTGTCTCTGTATATTTAGTGAATTTGTCTCCTGTGTGGTCTTTTTATTGTCTTTTTATGAATAAAAACTTGTTGTAGTATCCTGTCTGAGTGTTTTTTGTGCTCATTTGTGTTGTAAAGTATTGTCTTTGTTTTGTTGGGAGTCTGTTGTGGGTAGTTTTAGTTTGGGTATAGTTGGGCTGTGTTAGTTGTTTATTTGAATTTTTCCTGTTCTACTTTCCCCCTATTCTCCTTTGTTCCCCTTTATCCCCTATTTCTCTTTTGCTACAAGGATGTTGGGTAGGCCTCGTCTTGGAAAGATGGGAGAGGAGGAGCTGGGTGGATTCATATGGCTGGTGTGCCATTTCCTACCCCTAATGATTGAGGCAGGTGGGCGGGTGATAAAGGGGTTTCACACTGAGTCATGGAGGCTCAGGTGGGCAAAGGTGTTGCATCATCTGTAATGGATTTATCACACACCAAGAAACGACCACCAGCTGAAGCACCGCTGGGATGACCTTGTCTCCAGGGAGCAAGATCTGCTGGACCACCTGGGGATTGTGATTGGTGGCCCTGTTGGTGAGTACAAATCATGTTAATATGCATGTTTAAATGCTCTGTAGTGACAGCTGATTTTTACAATATCTGCCGGCAATGTTGTTGAGTGTGTGGAATGCTTCTGAAACATACAAGGTCATATATCTACTTTGTTAGACCACAATTGCTAGCTGTTAGGATGCAAGAGCTCCGCAAACTTACTGAATACATTTGCATTATGTAAGTTAGTGCCGCCTTTGTGTCAAACAGCAACACAAATCAGGAGGCGATTATGTATAAATATAAGCCACAGTTGTCTGTGAGGTATAGAAATTTCCAAATCATTACCATCATTTGTTAACACAACAGCTAGACTGACTTTTGAAACACAACATGAGGCTGAAAATGAGTGCAGGCTTCACGTCAATTGATGATAGCAATGTGGCCCGAACATATGTCTCATGTGTGCCTGGTGAGTGTGTAAGGAAACCGATCATGGAAATTCCAAAAATCTTAGGGATTATTGTGTCCCTCCTTCATTTCGGATACGTGTCTGATCTGGATTTGGACACATAGGGAACAAGTTCTAGCTGTGTTCAGCTAACATCTTAGACTGGTATTTGGAGTTTGTAGAGCCACATTTCAATTAGGGATGGCTGGCAAAAAGGTATGCACATGGGTTCATATCTCTATGGTTGGTGCTACTCATCATAGCTGTACAACATCAAATGAAGAAACTGTAACAACATGAGGGCTAACAACTGTCCCTGCCCCTCTGTACATTGTACCTGTGTGTCATAAATTTGCATTGGTCACAATGGCTGGTTGACTGGTAATGCAGTCCTCACGGAAAGTGGCTTTGGATGTCTCTCATGGATACACATGAAGAGACGAATACACTCCATTATTATGTCTGCTCACTAAAGAAGGAGCATGTTTGCCAGCACATGATAGTTAGGGCCACTGCATGTGTGCAGATATGTGTGTATCACTCACTGGAGACCCATGGTATGTATATGTTAGCCGTGCTATGTAGGATGCAGTTTTATCATGTCTGAGAGGCTTTACTTTCTGATGTAATCTTACACATAGTATTTGTCTTTGGAATTGTTGTACAGTGCACAGACATTGAGCACATTTCTCCCTTCCATGCCTTACAGGTGACCGGCACCCTACACTGTTGGCAAGGTGGCTCGATTCGAGGACCCAGACAACTCCAGTAAGTGTTGATGTGTGTGTTATGTGTTGTGTTTGCTGGTGATGTGTGATGGACTCCTGTGTGTTGGACACATAGCAAGGTGTGATGCGCTGACCAATCATTTGCTTTGTTCCATGAGTGGAATATCATTTTATCACCATCTTTGAGTTGGCCAATCCTTATCCTATTGTCTTATTTAGGTATTCTAGGTCAGTCCTGTAGGCACTGCAATGTGAATAGGGATGAGTCATGTGGATAAAACTTGAATCAGAAAGAGTCTCGCTGGACCAAATTAGTGAATTAGTCAGCCAGTTAGACCCAAATTCTCCCAGAATGGGGCTGCCAAATGCCTACCAACAGACTTCTGCTTCCCAATTCACTAATGTACTTATTAAACTGTAGGTTAAACTTCCTAGCAGCATGTAGCTCCACATGTAGTGCTGCGAGTATGTGGCACTTGAGTGCAATGGCCTCGGTGTGCATGCAACTCATGGCCAGGGGTGTTCTTGCATCTCTGTGTTTGTTGTAAGTCATGGCTTACTGGTAGTAAATGATGTGGACATAGGTCTGCATTTGCAAACATGAGTGGCAATGGAATTGGTCAAGGGTTTGCTGTCTCCTATTTTGAGATCCTCCTTACCTGTGTTGTGTGTGCTGAGCCAAACACATGTCCAGCTTTCCTACGCTTCCTGGGTGTCCTTGTTGTTAGAAATTATTAGTTGTTAGTCCCCCCCCCCCAAACACAGGCATAGGTTTGTGAATAGTGTACCTAGGACTGATGATACAAGTTTGGTACACAGACCTGTAAATCAGTGAATCACTTGTCTGAACCTACTATACACACTCATGTTTAGCGCATGATTACTATACTGGCAAGTCCATTTACAACTTGCAGATCATGTGGCCCTATATTTCCATCCCATACAATGACATTTGTAGCCCTGGCAGTGTTGGAGGATGTGCAGCATGATTGTTAGCTGACGACTGGCAGAACATAGATGGCAAATCCATAGCTGTTGTTACCCATCTTGTATGGTTTGGATGTGCTATGTGTGATAGGACCTTTGTAGGCTGGCTTGCCATGTACTTCCTCAGCGACAATCAATGATCTGTATGATGATATGAGCTGTTACAAGTACAATAGATGTATTGTCTGATTTACTACCGAAAAATGGCCCGCAGATATCGCCATGAACGAGCCACTGGAGCCTGGAGGGCATTTCCACAAGGCGGACCTTCTTTGCTTACCACCACCAGCGCCACTACCACTACCACCCAGGTGGCACCACCAGCAGCTGTGACCATTGCAGTGACATCCACAGCAACTGCTCCAGGCCCAAGCACAGCACCACCTGCAGGGCAGCCCACAGCCTTGGACACCACACAGCCCCATACTTCCTCGGCTGGCACCCAGACCACCCCAGCTGCAGCCATTGACCCTGCTGCTTTTGGACAAATGCAGCGAAAATGAGCCGACTGCGGCAGGAGGTGCGACAGGTCAACCGGCGGGTGCGTTCGATCAAGAGGACCCTCCGGAGGGCCAACCTGTAGATAATTAGATGGACATGATTCCCTCCCTTATCTTTCCTGGTTCTTATACTTTGTGGGTTTAGGGGGCTTAGTGTTAGGTTAGTATAGGATGTTAGTTTAGTTAGTGTTGGTGGGTGGGGGGTGAGGGGGTCATGAATATTTCTACTGTTTATTTTTAAGTGTGTGGGTGGGTGTGTGATGGGCAATGTTGGGGTTCTTGTGTGTTTAAATTTAAAATTAAAACAAAAAATTACAAAAAAATATATATTTGTTTAGTATAGGATAGTATGTGTTTAGGTTATTATGTGTTGTCCTCCATGTGTCCCGTCTCATAAGGGGGTTGAGGGGTTAATGTTTAGAATGTTTCGTTAAATGTGATAAGTAAGTTTAGCTTAGGTTAGTTAGGGACAGTTGTGGGTAATGAGTAGTTAGAGTAGATTGGGGTAGGTAAGGCTTTTCCCCCAGTTTTCACTTCTGTTTTTACTGTTAAATAAATATGTAGGTAACCCTTTACAGTATGTGTCACATGCTTGTAGATCAGGGCCTTGGCATGAGTGTACAGTGTTTCCTTTGTATTACATTTTGTGTCCTATGCTGCTAACAAATCACAACTGAGCTGTAACATTGGCAGCTACCCCAAAGCTACTTACCAAAGATTCGGCCATTCATTGCAACCACCAATCACGGTTACTATGGATCCCAAGGTGTTTTTTTTTCGTAATGTACGTTTTCAATGTCACATACTGTGCTTCCAGATTTAGGATTGGGGACACTGTTATGTCTGACTGCAGTCTTATGTCCAAGGAAACCCTTATAACGTGAGTGGTAGTAAGCTCTCTTGTAGTATAGTGTACATAACTCACATAGATCATTTGTTCCACTGTTCAGCATGATTACTTATTTGGATGTAAATACATACACCTCCATTCATGCAGTTTGGTGAGTGTTCGTTTATATTTGTGGGCAATGTTTCATTTGTTAGTTTTGCATTGAAGCAACATTTTGAAGGCACTATTTTATGGTTTAGATATCCCTTGAGGAAGCGTTATTCTGTCCAACACAGCATTATGGTGTATAGTTTCTCTTTTCCTCAGAAATTACCCTCAGGAAGGGCAGAGTATGGTAGAATCCAGGCCACTGTGCATAGTTATCAGCCCACATTATTTCAGGACAGTTGTATTGGCAATCTATGATATTTGACAGGAGGCAAAATTCAGTGATCTACTGCACGGTTGATGTGTCACATGACACAGAGACAAAGTGGTTGTGTAGGTGCTATTTATTTAAAAGTACTGTAGTGCTATATGTACAATGTCCATGATTGTGAGTCCATTATAGTGACATCTTCCATTGTGATCCTACACAAGTGCAAAAGGACATGTCATTGGACATGCTGGGGTGAAGTGTCAGACAGTGCAGAGGGACAGGACTTGCCAATGAGTTAGTGAAAGACAATCACTGGGCAGGCTGACAAGATAGACAGTGGTTTGCAGAACCGTGCTTGAGTACAGTTATTGCAAGACTGGCATGTTACAAAGCGCAGAACTTTGGTAATAGGTGGCCATGTGGCAGGGACTAGAGCTTCCGGGTACTTTTACGTGTGAAGGTGATCTGTTCCTGGTCTTCATCTTCTGATGTGTGGGTTGCCTCCTCTGTCCTTGGTGGTGATGGTTGTGAAGGGGCAACACACACTTCAGTGTGTGTAGACGTGGAGTCAGACATCCCGGTAGCTGCTACCTGTAGGGGTTTTAAGGGCAGTACTGCTGCAAGGAGGATCTGATGATTCTTAAGAATAGCAGCCACATCACGATGGTAGGCAGCCAGGACGGCCCTGAGGGGTTCAATGTTGCATTCGTGCACGCGTTGACAGGATTTATGTTGTAGGTGTTGGGTCAACTGTATTACAGCTGTGCTGATTTCCTTCAGCCTTTTTTCTACTTCCTGCAAGATAGTTGTTCGCCCTTGCATAGCTGCTGCCTGTTCTTCAGTTGACATCATGCACGAACGCACCCCCTCTAGGCTGGCTGCCATAGTTTGCATCCCCACCCGCACCTCCTTGGCCAGCTCCTGCTGTACTCTGACTACAGTTCTCTCAAAGCTGGTGCCAGTGTCGTCAGAGTCCTCAGCTGTATTGGAGCTGGCAGGTCATACAATTGGGGTTGTGGGTGGATCCTCTGCGATGGCTGCTGTATCTGTGCTCCTCGTTCCATCGTCCTCTGCAATGAAATATGGTACAATTAGTGTGTCTGTGTTGTGGCATTTGTGATGTGACATGCCTGCCTTGTGATGCTTTTCACATTGTGATCTTGGTTCCTGTTCATTGCTCCAGTCTTTCAGATGGGCATTCTCCAAGGCCTGTGCCCCACCTGCATGTCACATGTATTGTGGTCAGTTTGTGGACTTGTCAGCATCATCTCCTCTAGGTGTTGGTTCTGGCCAAATAGTGAATTGCCACCTTCTTGCCCTACTCAACCCTCCCCCTACTTCCATTCTCATGGTGAGGCCTTTCACTGGCTATGGGTGCTCTGATGGCACTAGCAGCACACTTAACAATCTGAACCTGTCCCAGTCTCTGATCTTTAACATCCACCTATATGTTGTTGAAATGTAGCGTATACTATGCATAGCATTGTTATGGCACGATATGGATGTCAGCATCGGTAATGTGTACAGCTGATGTTGGGGAATGTGTGGTACATTGGATTGCCCTGATAGTCGTAGCAGTGTCCTATTTCCTCCTCTGACTGTGCAGGTGTATTTCAGTGACCAGTTACATGTGTCCTCCCCCCTCAATGCTGTTGTCTGAGCAGTATGACAATTGAGAATTTGCATTGTGGCCCAGGCACAGGATGGACCCTGACATATGCAGCATGGGTGTGGCATTAGTGCTGTGTATCTCCTAATGTTGATGACATTGGCTGATGTTTGCTGCAACTATGGGCTTTCACATTTGGCAGGACTGGAACATTTGTCTTGTTTCAGGGCATTGTTAACGTTGTCATCCTAAACCCTCTAATTTGGGTGTGTATGATCCATGGGGATGTTACTGCCATTGGCTACTTGACCAGCACACACAGCAGAGGTGGTAGTGGCAACTGTTGTCAATGTTACATTCCAGTTGTCGGTATGGCTAGAGGTTGTTAATTGGGCCCTAGTTAATGAAGGGAGTATAGTGGCTGACGTGTGACGGGATGTCATTTTGACGTTGTGCCCTTCCCTCCTGGCGTGGCTTTACCTTTGCAACCTCGTTGGCATGGCAGCATACCCCTATGGAAAGGTTGTTGGTGTTGTGTAATGGTGTGCCACAGGTTTTCTCAGAACAGGCCATGCCCCTTTACCCATGCCACTCCATGTATATGATGACTTACATGCATTGTGTAGTAGGTATTCCCCCTCCGGTTGCAGTCAACATTAGTGCATTTTATTTCCCCATGCGACTTACCCTGCATGTGCGTTGTCTCCTGGTAGTCTGCGCTGTCCTGTCCTTGAATCCCTGTGACGATCTCCTCAGGGATGACGGCTGCGACCATCTCCTCCATGTGGTCCAGGGCCCCCTGTGGTGCTGGACTCCCACCTCCAGTCTGCAGTGCTGTCTTTCTGTGCCTGGCCATCTTTTCCTTGGTCCTGCGCTTGCAGTCATGCCAGCGTTTCTTGCACTCGATGACTGTTCTGCGTACTTCTGCCCCACTGTTAATCTTGTCAACAATTTGTTGCCATATTGCCTCTCTTCTACTGATTGGCAACTCTGAGGTGACAAACAGTTGGTGCTGGTGTTCCGTCACCTCTTTAACCAGAATTTCCTGCTCCTCTGCACTGAAGCAACACTTTCTTTTCTTCTTCTCCCTCTCGTGGGTCTTGTGTGGGTCCTCCTGGCTGGATCCTGGTCTGTTGGCATCTTCCTGGGGTCTGTACAGGCTTCTGAGATCCATTTTGGCTCTCCTCTGCTGAAATGGCTGTGTTTGCGGAGAGTTTTGATGATATTGTGTCAAAAAACGTTGCATATCCGGTTTGCGGTGTGATGACGCAGAAATGAAGGTTTTACATTTATTAGCGCATAAAACGTAGTGCTGCAATAATCAAGTGTGACTTTAACCGAACTAATAAATATTGTACGGGGACAAATGTGCCCTCAGAGTAGTTCGCCAACATTTATAAGCGTGCTTTATATAACGTGATGTATTAGAATCGTACTAATCTGACATAACCGTAAATGTGTGCCATGATTTGCTTGTTTGAAATGTTTTAACTTAGCATAACTTTAGTGGAGGCTTCGGCCTAGTTGCCTTGTCTCACGGTTTAGATGCTCGTGTTTTTCTAATGTGCTAATAAAACGTGTATTCTTGCTTGAAGCTGTACTTTTCCAGTGAGATCGGTTCACATGCTTATCTTTAAGGTTTCGTGCCAGCCTGGCATCTTCTTCTTTGCTCCAAGGTCAATCTGCAGGTGCAGACAATGGAAGCTCTGAAAGTGAGTTAATTGGTAAAATATGTTGCAACTTACGTTCCCGACTCCAAGGATAATGTATGCCTAGGTAGAAGCTTGTGAATTGTTGTTTTTGATTGGACAATTTGAAGCCAACCTATGAACCCTCCAATGGAAGACCCTACTGGATTTGAACTGTTGTTTATAAAAACCTGGTGCACAAGAAGAAAGCAGCCATTAGCCATTTAGCCATCAACCATTAGCCATTAGCCATTACCCGCCATTTGCAGGACATTGCAGCCATTATGGCCCATCTTGCCGACCTCGTCATTTTGCCATCTTCTACGATGAATGAGACTTTGATGCTTTCTCTAATCGAGAGAAAGAGACTTTAAGTAATTCTCGCCCTAGAGACTTTAACTTTGATTTGCCCCTTTGCATAAAGTAGTAGTTTTGTCCTTTTATCTTGCCGCTGTGAGGCAATTGCCCCGTCCACCCTGCCCCCTTTGCCCCCGTCCCATGCTGATCGAAACCGGTACCTGTGAGACGAAGACTTCCTTGAATGCTGATTGAATTTTAGTAAATATGAAAGGAAAATGTACAATTGCATTGTGTTTCTTTTTAGGTAACCAACTGCTGATTTTTGATAAGAACCCTAGTTAGGAGTTTTCCAAATTAATGTTGCTAAATTGTTTTTTTGCATGAAGTCCCACATGCAGATGCTAATTTGAGGTTAGATGAGGATTCATTTGTTGCACGATGCAATTTGAGACCTTGTTATGCTGACTAATGTATGCAATTAGCCCATTACAGATTATAGTTTTAGTGGTTTGCGTTGCTATTATCGAATGCATTGTTATTCAAATGCTGCATAGATTGCATCTTTTTCGCCGTTATGGACAGCTATTAATGTTCATTTACATATATCATTTGGTGTTGAGACACATTTATATCGTGCTAGCTTTGTTAATATAGGGAAATAAATTCATTAACTTTAAATGAACTGGTGTGGTTATTCATGGCCGAAAGGTCATAGTTCGCCGAAATGTTTTCTGGATTAATTGTGAAGTGTTATGTTGATCAGGGCATTGCTTATGTTCGTTATTGATTATTGATTTGATTAAATTGACTAATCTCGGGTGAAGAGAGCCCCACTTGGTCAAAAGATTCATCGACCCAAGACCGTCCAAATACAGGTAATTTATTAGGACGGAACGCTCTATCAGTAGATGGTAGCAGAGGAGGGTTTCGCCCTTTGGGATCCCACTTGAGAGGTAACGGTTTCGCCCTTTGGGACCCCACTCGAGAGGTAACGGTTTCACCCTTTGGGACCCCGCTCGAGAGGTAACGGTTTCGCCCTTTGGGACCCCACTCGAGAGGTATATGGTGTTGAATTGAAGGTTTCGCCCTTTGGGACCTCACTCGAGAAGTATATGGTGTTGAATTAGATTTTTCTTGGGTAAAACAGATTGAGAGAATGATGATGCCCTAAGTCCCCCGCGACTTTCCCGGGATCTCGGAGCTTGCGAATGGAGAGAATGGAGGTGTGAAATCGGCGTTGGCGGTACTAGTGACGGTATGAGTGAAGTCAGGATTTTGCGCTTGCACAGCTTATTGCCGCAGATTGTTTGAAAAGGTTGCGAGGATTTTAGAGAATAGCAGAGGTGCGACTCCGAGTGTGAGAGTAGGGAAGTCGTCGAACTTCATGTGCATGTGGCGCTTTGTGCAGAAAAAGGTCCACGTGGTTGTTGTTGTTGAGACGGGCCCTGCGAGGTCAAGAGACTCCGGAGTATGTTGAAAAGTGTATGAGACACTTGTTTTATGTTGTGGTCTGGTCGGTTTAATAGGTTGACCGGGCGTGGTCAACGAGTCGGTACGTGTGTTAAGGGAGTGGAAGAAAACTTCGACTTCGGGCTTTGACAAATTCTAAGTGCACTAGAATAGATCACTGACAAGTTGAGAGCAGAGTCTGCGGGTCAGGATTTGCTTGCGAAAGTGGGGACCGAGAAAGATGGAATAACTGCAGAGGCTAGTGAAAAATCCCTAAGGTCCTGAAGCGATTGTGTTACCCTTCCTGTAGTAAACCGACAGATCTGTTTTATTATTATTTGGTTGCTCGCGATACATGCCAGAAGTTGTTACGAGAGGAGCTGAGTCAAGGAGGACAAGCCGCAAGGCTTTGTCAGCCGCAGTGTGTGTGAGTGTGACGTCACTGGGAGCTGCGCTGGGATAGGTTGGTTGCAGAGAAGGGTCGCGCACGGATTGGACGCAGTCCGTGGGGCTCGATTGGAAGGGGAAAGGCAAGCGAAGAGTATTCCGGGAATTAAAGTCACTTATTGATTACAAACTTTGTGAAATAAAAGACGAGAAAATGAAATTTTTTAAAGCATTAAAGAGTGCGATGAAGGGGGAGTCTTACATTAAAGCGAGCGTAGGAGAGGAGACGCCACCCGAAGGTACACCAGCTTACATTGTAATGGAGAAAAGGGGGGTAGCTCCGTGCCTTTGGCTAAAGCAATGGCACAAGCTGACAGAGAGACATGGGAGCGTAGCGTTCCCGATCCATGGGACATTCAATATAAGGATCCTAGAGAATTTGAGATTCGCGATGTACGACATGAAGGTACCTCCAAGGCCAGCACAGTTTGAGGCTCTAGCGATTTGGGAACTAATGGCTAGACAGCAACAGCAAAAGAAGTTCGAGACCAGGATAAGAAAGGTAGAAAAGACACTAGCGGACGCTAGGTGGGATAATGCACAGAAGGTGTGGAGGTCAGATATATTGCAGGGGATAAAATTGTTTCCCGCAATTGCTAAGGAAGAAGAGGCGACAGGCAAGAAAGCTACCTGTAAGACAAACAGGAGGTGTTCCAAAGATAGAGAGGACGAGGAAAAGTTAAGGAGAGAAGACGAGTCAGAGGATGAGGAGTTCATCATGCAATTGCTGAACGACCGTCCACCACCTTATGCAGAGAGTTAACAAGGTCCAAGTACCAGTTCTGCCCCTCCGGCACCGGTACAGAATAATGAAACTCCGAATTCAGAAACGCCATCGGGATCTAAGGACCCAAGTTTACTGTTCACCCCGCAGATACCGCAGGTTAGGAGAATATATCCAGATGTGCCTATATTGAAAACAGCAGAAAATTATCAGCCGCAGGTCCCAAGGTACTACAGCAGTGACAACAGTACGGGAATGATTCTAGATCCAACCGTAATGGGAGTACAGAATGGTCGCAACCCAACATTGGCACAAGCTGAATCAACCCAGTTTTTGATGCCTCAAAAGCAGATGCAGGGGGGAACCGCACATGCTCAGATGATGGGGAGTCAGACGGGCATGCCGGCAATGATGACCCATAGTGTGGGAATGAACATGCCTCAGAACCTGGGGAATGGACAGAACCCAGATGCAATATCCCTACCCATTACTGTAGGTCCACCGGTACCTTTGTACATTCAGCCTAACTCAGGTATGAGCGGTCAAGGATCAGTGGTGCAGAATGGGACGGAAAGGAGGTGCATAGAAAACACTCCAGAGACAACTCCGATAGCGGCTCTGCCAACTGGATCTGGGTCCTTGATGGAGTTTAGTCCCATATGTGCTCAGTCAACAGTGGTGAGGTCGAGTCCCCCACTGATGATACCGCTAGCATCGAACACTGAAAAGTTGCCGCAACCATCAATGGCAGTCGATGTGAATGCTACACTGATGGGGTTGAATGCGCAACAGCTGACACAGTGGTTTAACAGTCTGAATTCCACACAAAGCTCAGCCAGTGGGAAGGGAGAGGACTATCTGAATAGGGTCAGGTTGAACATGGAAGCAGAAGAATTGGTGGAAGGGACTATGGGTTTGAATAGGTTAGAGTCCTACTCGGAAGAAGAGCTAAGGTATCTATGTCCCAGGATTACGAGAGAAGTGAACAAGGTACATAGAAGGTTGCAAGAAATAGCTGACAAAAACGGGGTTGAGATAGACAAGACAAAACACTTGAGCAGGAGCTATAGATTGGATTTTGGGACCACAGACTTTGAACACATGAGGTCAGCAGGCATGAAAACGCACCTTAGAGAATTGCTGCAGAGTGCACAAGTGTGGAGGTGTTTAGACAAATGGGAAAGTAGATGGGCAAAGAAAAAGGAAAAGAAGAAAGATAGTGTCCCAGAGCATAAGGAGAAAAGACCACAGAGTAGTGATGCAATAACCATGTTACCAATGAGGGAGACAGCAGGGGGAAAATTAATACATGTACCGTGGCACAGAAGCGACATTCAGTCTTTTACGGATGATTTTCCCAAACTGAGAGAGAAACCGATTGAATGGTATCAACAGACTGATAGGTTTGTGAAGCTTGCAAAATGTCTTTGGGAAGACCTGAACACCCTCTTTGAGATTGTGGTTCCGGCAGATTTGTGGGAAGACTGCAAAAGGGCTGTAAGTTGGCCGACAACTGAACCAGAGAGAGACAGGGATACGGGTGCACCATCACCTATGGTAATGAGCTTGTACTATAAGGTGATTGAGCATTTGAAGACGAAGGTTGCCGCGAAAAATGTGGATTGGCAGAAGATTGATCGAACTGCCCAAGAGGCTAAAGAGTCGATTCATGGTTACTATGAGAGGTTGTTGAAGGCGTTCAAGAACTACAGTGGCACGGAAACAATAGAGGCGAAGGACATGCTTCATTTTGTGTTTAGATTTGTGGAAGGGCTGAGACCAGAGATAAGTCAGATGATAAAGACGCATTTGATTTGTTGGCAGTCGAAACCGATTGATGAGGTGTTGAATTATGCGAAATACTGTAGCGACGAAATTGAAGTGAAACAGAAAAGGTTGAAAGAGAAAGTGATGGTGATGCAACTTAAAGCAGCTCAGACAGGTTTGCAAGGGTTCCAACAGCAGATACCACAGCTGCAGCCGCAGGGAAATATGGCGTTTCAGCCACAGGCGAGAGGCAGAGGCAGAGGAGGCTTTGGGAGTAATGGTCCGGATTTGAACACTGTTGCGATTCCGAATGGTGTGCTGACAATGAAAAGGGTGATGCCGTGTCACGTGTGCGGAATCGTCGGGCATTGGAAACGCGAGTGCCCGATGGTGGTGCAGGAAGGTGCAGGTGTTGGTCAGCAAAACAATGATGTCAATGCATTCCAGACAATGAGGGGACCGAAAATGAGAGGTCCAAACCCAAATTTTCAGACCATAAATCAGCTGCAGGGATTACAGCCCATGCAGCCGCAGCAGATGCAGATGCCCCGTATGCAGATGACGCAAATGCAGCCAATGCAACAGCAGTTTCCCATGGTACCTAATCAGCAAATGCAAATACCTTTGGCACCAGTGAGTCAGCAGCAAGTGATGGTTCCTCCACAGGTCTCGGGTCAGGTGATGAATACAAATGGCACAGTACAACAGTTCCCATTACACAGTGAGAATGGAATAAACAATGTATGGGAGAGTGAAAGTTCAGATGAGGAGGGAAATTGTGTGCTTGCAGCATCCTTGGAAGTTGATCAAAAGGGTCCATATGTGGAGGGAAGAGTTATGGGTCATCGTGTTTCATTCTTGGTTGACACAGGAGCCACACGTTCAACTGTTAGGAGCATTGAAGTACCAAATTTGCCACTCTCAGGGAGAACAGTTCAAGTAGTGGGAGTAGCAAACAGGCACCTGACGAACCCAATCACAGATCCAGTACAAGTCAGAATTGGTAACTATCAAGGGTCACATAATTTTGTGGTATGTGACTCAAGCCCGATAGCACTGTTAGGGAGAGACCTATTGTGCAAATTGGGATGTTCGATTATGTGTTCGAACGATGGAATTAGAATTCAGACGAGCAGTGATGGGGAAGAAGAGGACAGTGTAGAAGGGGATGAGATGGAAACTGTCGATGAAGAATATCCTCTGATTAACCTTTTTCCGATGATAACTGAAGAAGATATTCCAGCTGAATTACGGGAAACAGTCAGAAAGGAAGTGTGGGATATGACAGGAAAGGAGGTGGGATTGGTGAAAGGAGTGGAACCAGTGAAAGTGACCGTAAAACCCAATGTAACCTTTCCCCAGACCCCACAATACCACATGGCACAAGACACCCTCATGAAAGTCGCCCAACTCATTGACGAGTTTGTAAAACAGGGAGTACTGAAAGAAGTGTTAAGCAGTCCATGTAATTCACCAATCATGGGACTAATAAAGCCGAGTGGAAAGGTCCAAATCGTGCAGGACTTGAGGAAAATAAATGACATCATAATTAAATGCTGCCCTGTAGTACCGAATCCAGCTGTGATAATGTTTCAAGTCCCTTGCGATGCCGAGTGGTTCTCAGTCATCGACTTGTCAAAAGCATTCTTTTCGGTTCCTCTTCATGAGGACAGCCAATTTCTCTTTTGTTTCAAATTCTTAGACAGAGTTTACAGTTGGTGTCGAATTCCTCAAGGGTTTTCTGAGTCACCGTCAATTTTCAATCAGATTCTAAAGAAAGACTTGGAAGCGTTAGAATTGCCATTCGAGTCAACCCTAGTACAGTACATTGATGACTTACTGATTGCATCTAAGACAGAAAGTGGCTGCACAGCCGACACCATTGCTCTACTGAACCATTTGGGAAGGAATGGACACAAGGTGTCTCCTTCAAAGTTGCAGTTCTGTCAGAAGAAAGTGAAATTCTTGGGTCATCAAATAGAGAAAGGGTCACGGAGAATAATGAAGGAAAGAATAACAAGTATACTTCAAATGAGTCCACCAAAGACAAGGAGGGAGGTGAGGAAGTTTTTGGGGATGGTGAGCTACTGTCGCCAGTGGATTCCCAACTTTTCAACTCTAGCAAAGCCTTTACTGAAACTGACCCAGAAGGATGCCTTGGATGAAATTGAGCTGAAAGGAGATGAGATGGATGCTTTTATTGAATTGAAAGAATGCATGTGCAGGGCTCCAGCTTTAGGTATGCCTGATTACACAAAGCCTTTCACATTGTTTTGTCATGAACGTGATGCATGTTCTTTGTCTGTCTTGACCCAAGCCCATGGTGGCATAAACAGACCAGTAGCGTATTTTTCAGCTACTTTGGATCCGGTCGCAGCAGCACTGCCAGGGTGTTTGCGCGCCATAGCAGCAGTTGGTAT
Source organism: Pleurodeles waltl (assembly GCF_031143425.1). Taxonomy (NCBI): domain Eukaryota; kingdom Metazoa; phylum Chordata; class Amphibia; order Caudata; family Salamandridae; genus Pleurodeles; species Pleurodeles waltl. The sequence goes on along the minus strand of NC_090445.1, from coordinate 1,194,138,588 downwards.
CAGCCTCACTCAGAGTGAAGGAATAGTGATGGGACACCCATTAACAGTCATGGTCCCTCACTCAGTTGAGATACTTTTGACCCGCTCCCGAACGCAACACATGACTGGAGCAAGACTCACAAGGTATGAAACAATAATTCTGGGCTCACCGAATGTGCAGCTGAAAAGGTGCACTACGTTGAATCCAGCAACCTTGCTTCCCGGTGAAAATGCTGAAATTGAGAACGCTGAAGACGTCGAGCACGACTGCCTTCAGGTGACTGAATTTTGCACAAAACCCCGATCTGATATTAGGGATACTAAGCTTGATGAAAATGACCATATTATTTTTGTTGATGGTTCATGTCTAAGAGATGGGTTGGGAATTTTGAAAGCAGGATATGCTGTATGTACTGTAACAGGTGTCTTGGAAGCATCCTGGCTTCAAGGAGTCTATTCCGCACAAGTAGCAGAGCTTGTAGCCCTTACAAGAGCATGCCAACTGTCTACATTGATGAAGGTTACCATTTACACTGACAGTCAGTACGGGTTTGGAATTGTGCACGACTTTGGGCAATTATGGTCACAGAGAGGTTTCCTGACCTCTTCAGGGTCCCCAGTGAAAAACGGGGAGAGAATAAGGGAATTGTTACACGCCATTCAGATGCCAGCCGAAATTGCAGTGGTAAAGTGTAGCGCTCATACAAAAGGACAGGACTATGTTTCCCTGGGAAATGCATATGCGGATCAAGTCGCAAGATTTTGTGCCTTGAACTGTATATTGCTCAGGGATGAATGGAATTTGATAAGTGAGCCAGAGCTCGAACCAGCTGAAGCATTTGCCTTGAAGGTCGTGGATACAATGGATGAGCTAAAAGCATTACAGAATAGCGTCAGGGAGGATGAAAGAGTTTCCTGGATTAAGTCACAATGTACAAGGAGACCAGATGAGTTATGGGTTTCAAATGAAGGAAAATTTTATTTACCAAATAGACTCTTATCGCAGCTAGCGCGGTTCTATCATGGGCAGGCTCACCTAGGGAGAGATGCCATGATAAGATTGTTCAAAACTGATTGGTTTAACCCCAGATTCCGTCAAGTTGCAGAAGCAGTTTGCCATCGTTGTGTCATTTGTCAGCAGATGAACCCAGGAAAGGGAACGGTTGTGAACGTGAGCCACATTGGCAGGGCGGGTGGCCCGTTCAGCAGAATGCAGATGGACTTTATTGAGATGCCTGTGCATGGAGGTCTGAAGTATGTGTTGGTGATTGTGTGCATTTTTAGTCACTGGATTGAAGCATACCCCACACGTAGAAATGACAGCCTTACAGTTGCAAAACTATTGTTGAGGGAGTTGATACCACGTTTCGGATTCCCGATCTCTTTAGAATCAGATAGAGGAAGTCACTTCAATAACGAGGTGATAAAGTTACTTTGCGCAGCGCTGAACATTGAGCAAAAACTGCATTGTAGCTATCGCCCTGAAGCCTCAGGACTGGTGGAACAGATGAATGGTACACTGAAATCAAGAATGGCGAAAATATGTGCATCGACAAATTTGAAATGGCCTGACGCATTGCCTTTGGTGTTAATGTCAATGAGAAACACCCCTGACAGAAAGACTGGATTGTTCCCGCACGAAATTCTCATGGGCAGGGCCATGAGACTTCCTGCAGTTCCCGCAAACGCGCTTTTGAATATTACAGATGATATGGTGTTAGACTACTGCAAAGGTCTGGCTGACGTGGTTCGCTCTTTCTCTCACCAGGTGGAAGCAACCACCTTGTCACCGATCCAAGGTCCAGGACACACACTGAAAGCAGGTGACTGGGTCGTGATAAAGAAGCACGTGAGGAAGTCGTGTCTGGAACCCCGTTGGAAAGGCCCTTTCCAAGTGATCCTGACGACCACTACCGCTGTGAAGTGTGCGGGAGTTCCCAACTGGATCCACGCCAGTCATACAAAGAAAGTGTTGTGTCCCACAGATGAGGAAGTTGAAGCGCTGAAACTGCCAGTACCTGATAACAAAGTGCCGAGCGCTGAGACAGAGCAAAACAGAACTAGAAGCGAACAGGCAGAAATAGAGGAGAGAGAAATATTCTCTGAGCACGAAACAACCGATTCACTTGGGGAAGACCAAGGAGAAACCTCAGACAGCGACGAAGCAGCTGAAGGTAACAAAGAGCCTGAAGCAGCTGAAAGTGACAAAGAGCCTGAAGGAAGTAACGGTGACAAAGGGCTCGAAAGAGGTGAAGAAGCAGGAGAGCCTGATCAGAGGAGGGCTTTCCCAGAAGCAGACGGTACAGAAAAAGAAAAGGAAAACCTGATTGACTCCCCAGAAGGAGGGGACAAGGCAGAACAAAACTAAACTGTTCAAACTTTCTCAGAAGAGATCGCAGGTCCATCAAGTGGACACAGTGCAAAGAGAAGACCAAGTATATCACCAGTAAAACTAAGAACTAGAGAAACGTTGAATGACAGTGAAGGGCCAGGAGTGAAAGAGAAAAGAAAGGAAGTGTCTGTCGTGGTACCAACATCAAGTGAAGAAAAAGACTTGGCCAAAGAGGAAAGTACCAGTGAGGCAGAATCAAAGAGAGATGCAAAATTGAAAAGGAAAAGGATACCAAACAGGAGATATTCCGGTCCAGAATGGGCTTATGTAGTCAATGACGATTGGACCGACGAATTTGTATCTCTTAGCCTCGAGAACGAAGAAGAAGAGATACCAATAGAAAAGAAAAGTTTTATGGACACTATTGACTGAAAAAAAAAAAACTGATAAATGACATTGCTTGCTATAATCTAACGTGATACAACCAGCTGAGACATTGCTAAACCGGATGAGACATTTGCTAACTTGATAAGACTTTGATAACCTGATTGACTCTTAAACCCGATTTGAGACAACGTTGCTAACTGATAAAAGACTGAGTTATTGCCGAATTGAGACGAATGCTGCTAACCGATAAGTGACTGGGCTCCTGAAGAAAACTGTGTGAACATTGCGCTCGTTCAGCTTTGTAACTAATTGCTAAATCGTTTCTTTATAGGTGCTTCTAGCTCTCTGATTCTATACAGATCATGACTAAGTACGCTACACAAAACAGTAGAGTGAAATATTGTAAATATGCGTGCATAGGCTTGATAACTGCATGTGTACTAATAATAATGGCAATAGTGCTTGCAACGCGTGGTAAGGGTGAGAATGAGAAAATTGATGCTTCTACTTCCGCTCCTGTTACTGTCACTGAACTAACCGCATTGAAAAGACTAGAATTAGATGAGAGACACTTGCATGATAAGAAAGAACTTTCGTACAATGTTTTCTATCGCCTACTAACAGAATATGTTGAGACTATGGATGCGAAAGATTGTTATGTGTGTACACAGATACCGACATCGGTAACGGAAGGGGTGACTTATCACCACATGCCTCTTACATATGGGATTACATGTAGTTTAGTAACTTCTAGATTTTATGGTCAAACTAACATACAGTATTTTTATTCAAATTATGATGTTACCTTTGCATATGTTCCTATAATAACGCAACTAAGCCAGATTGCTAAAGATTGGGATGCTAAAATAATGAGGGAATTTTTCGAGCCAATGCAACCTTTTGAAACAGCTCACGCTCATAGGGAAAACCTTACCTGCTCGCTTTCTGCAGTGGAAATAAGCTTTTTAGATCGCACAGATGATAGAAGGGCACAAATGAATGCGAAATTAGAAAAGGAGCTAAGTAAGAGGACTTCAGTAGATAATTATGCTTTTGCCGCAATAAAAACACAAGGAAAAATAGCTTTAGACGCTTGGCATGTAGGGAAATTTTGTATATATCGTGGTGAATCTTATTATGATAACATTTTCGTGGGAGCGAGTGAATGTAAACATACGTTTATCTTTAAGGCCAAATGGACATTCATGCTGAACGGACTTGACCCTGTCATACCTGGTGTATATTACATTTGTGGGCATAATGCCTATTATCGTCTTCCAAAGGGATGGTGGGGCAGATGTTATTTGGGTATAGTGTTCCCAAAGGTTTATCAACTGGATGACCTATTGGTGATTCCAAAGACGCCTGGATCTCATCGTATCCAGAAAAGAGAGACCGCAGCTCCTGTGGTAGGAGATATATTTGGAGCCATGATTCCTTCATTGGGAGTTGTGTTGAATTCCATCAAAATAAGAAAGTTGTCTACTATAGTGGATAACATGTTGACAAAGTTTTCAGGTGCTATAATCCTGATGGATGCTGAACTTGCAGCAGAAAGAGCTATGACTCTTCAAAACAGGCTTGCCCTAGACATTCTTTTAGCAAAGGATGGCGGCGTTTGCAAAATGCTTGGTGCGCGTCACTGTTGCACGTATATACCAGACAACAGTGTGAAGATTAAAACAATGCTTGCAAATCTAACAAAAGAGAGTGCAGACTTGAAGGAATTGAAAGAACCAGGAGTTTGGGAGAAGGTTGGAAAGGGAGTTGCTTCAGTGGGAAATTGGCTTGTTGGCATTTGGAATGGAATATTACTAAAAATAATACAGGGAATACTAATAGTACTAATTTGCATCTTTGGGATTTGGGGAATAAAGAGGGGAATACTAATGATCATGGCAAGAATTAAGAGAAGGAAGGAAGAGAAAATGATTAAAAGAATGGCAGAAGAATACAAGGCAAGAACAAGGGGAACTAAAAGGCAAAGAGAACTGACAGAATTTTAATGGAATAAAATTTGTGGGAATAGTTTTGTGTGATGACAAATAGTCATCAGAGGAGGGATTGATGACGCAGAAATGAAGGTTTTACATTTATTAGCGCATAAAACGTAGTGCTGCAATAATCAAGTGTGACTTTAACCGAACTAATAAAGATTGTACGGGGACAAATGTGCCCTCAGAGTAGTTCGCCAACATTTATAAGCGTGCTTTATATAACGTGATGTATTAGAATCGTACTAATCTGACATAACCGTAAACGTGTGCCATGATTTGCTTGTTTGAAATGTTTTAACTTAGCATAACTTTAGTGGAGGCTTCGGCCTAGTTGCCTTGTCTCACGGTTTAGATGCTCGTGTTTTTCTAATGTGCTAATAAAACGTGTATTCTTGCTTGAAGCTGTACTTTTCCAGTGAGATCGGTTCACATGCTTATCTTTAAGGTTTCGTGCCAGCCTGGCATCTTCTTCTTTGCTCCAAGGTCAATCTGCAGGTGCAGACAATGGAAGCTCTGAAAGTGAGTTAATTGGTAAAATATGTTGCAACTTACGTTCCTGACTCCAAGGATAATGTATGCCTAGGTAGAAGCTTGTGAATTGTTGTTTTTGATTGGACAATTTGAAGCCAACCTATGAACCCTCCAATGGAAGACCCTACTGGATTTGAACTGTTGTTTATAAAAACCTGGTGCACAAGAAGAAAGCAGCCATTAGCCATTTAGCCATCAACCATTAGCCATTACCCGCCATTTGCAGGACATTGCAGCCATTATGGCCCATCTTGCCGACCTCGTCATTTTGCCATCTTCTACGATGAATGAGACTTTGATGCTTTCTCTAATCGAGAGAAAGAGACTTTAAGTAATTCTCGCCCTAGAGACTTTAACTTTGATTTGCCCCTTTGCATAAAGTAGTAGTTTTGTCCTTTTATCTTGCCGCTGTGAGGCAATTGCCCCGTCCACCCTGCCCCCTTTGCCCCCGTCCCATGCTGATCGAAACCGGTACCTGTGAGACGAAGACTTCCTTGAATGCTGATTGAATTTGGTAAATATGAAAGGAAAATGTACAATTGCATTGTGTTTCTTTTTAGGTAACCAACTGCTGATTTTTGATAAGAACCCTAGTTAGGAGTTTTCCAAATTAATGTTGCTAAATTGTTTTTTTGCATGAAGTCCCACATGCAGATGCTAATTTGAGGTTAGATGAGGATTCATTTGTTGCACGATGCAATTTGAGACCTTGTTATGCTGACTAATGTATGCAATTAGCCCATTACAGATTATAGTTTTAGTGGTTTGAGTTGCTATTATCGAATGCATTGTTATTCAAATGCTGCATAGATTGCATCTTTTTCGCCGTTATGGACAGCTATTAATGTTCATTTACATATATCATTTGGTGTTGAGACACATTTATATCGTGCTAGCTTTGTTAATATAGGGAAATAAATTCATTAACTTTGAATGAACTGGTGTGGTTATTCATGGCCGAAAGGTCATGGTTCGCCGAAATGTTTTCTGGATTAATTGTGAAGTGTTATGTTGATCAGGGCATTGCTTATGTTCGTTATTGATTATTGATTTGATTAAATTGACTAATCTCGGGTGAAGAGAGCCCCACTTGGTCAAAGATTCATCGACCCAAGAGCGTCCAAATACAGGTAATTTATTAGGACGGAACGCTCTATCAGGTGTCGTAAATCGTCTCACAGTCATTTCCGCTGCGTTAACGTCGTTTTCCTTTACGACGTGACGCTGTGGTGTGTGTCAAATAAAATGACTCACACCTGTGGTTTGCACCGCCTTGCGTCAAAGTATAAATTTGATGCCCGCACGCCGCAGAGAAATGGCGTTAGCCGGCGGTAATATTTTTTACGCAAAACTGCGTTGGCGCAGTTTTGCGTCAAAAAGTATAAATATGGGCCCCTGTGCCCCTTTATTTCACTCTTGCAGGTTCCTGCTTTCTCCTTTTGTGATAGTTTTTCCATCTTTCACTTCCTCCGCCTTTTCAAGTTCTATGTTTTTCCCTCTCTGAGACTTGGTAAATAAATATCTGTTGGGGAAAAATAAGTGACAGTGCCCAAAAATACGTGCTGGTGCCCCCCTGGCAGCCCCTAGCTCAAATTAAGAACTGCCTGTGCCTTCCCCACCTTCTAGTGGACGGAATAGATTCTTAATTTAGATGTTGGTTTTGGAAAGCTGTATCTTCCAGAGGATGCACTGTTGCCACTACTAGGTTGGTCAGAGAATATGGGAACATGTGTATTCCTGTTATTTGCACCTTTCCAGCAGGTCCAGTAAATTCTTAACTAGCTCTGGGAAACTGTTTCTAGGGCCTGCACCATGTTGATCCCAGGTGGACTCTATAGGTTACTAGTTTAGTAGTGATTTTTGTTAGTAGGATCTTCCAGTGGGTTGCATTTTTGCTGCTTATACATGAGACATCGAGCCACTGGCTACCAATGTCGGAACAGGCTTTGCTGTTGGTGAACCTCAAGCCATGTTTTGTGGGAAGCTCAACATGCATATGAACATACGGACAGGAAAATGAGAACCAGACCAATTCAGATCCAAAAGATGCTTTGGTACCAAAGAAGAGGATCTGCAGTACTATCAAGAGGTAAGATGTGCTAGAGCATTTTCATCCTTTGCAGGAATCAATGCTCATCGAGGTGAATTAATCTTTGGATCCAGTAAGTGATGTGGTGGAACTGCTACAAAATTTCAAAACAAACCCAATTAATTTAAACTCCATGACCAATGTGACCACGGGAGGAAAAAGCAAGTTGGAAATAAAGTTGAGTTTTAGTACAAACACAAGCTTAAAGTAAAGAAGACTATTCGCAATACCAAATTAGAAAGATTCATAACCACCAAGGGTTGTCCAAGGCGACAAAATATATTTAGGCGAACTAACATTAACAAAACTAAACATTCAAAAAGAACAATACATACTATTAAAAGAAATATGTGTTGCTCAAAGTTACCTACCATCAGTAAATTCAATTTAGCTGAGTCATAATTTAGGCTGGGCAATGAAAAACCCTACAACTAGCCAAATCAGGGAAATACATGTGTGGGGCAAAACATATGCAGGCAAAAGACAAAAAGCACAAAAAGGGGAAAAATAATTTGGGAAAAATAATCTTGAATGGCAGGTTGCTAAGGCAAAAGATAAATAAAAAGGGGAAGAGCGTCAATATATCAAAGCTTGATCAAGAATTTTCTGAAGGAGATGAAAAAAGATTTCTAAGTCTCAGAGGGACATCCCAAAGGACAACGACAGAGAGAACGATACCTTTCCAAAGGGCTCAGCATTCAGAGACTCTTCATCAGCAAAGCATCTACAAGCATCACAGAACTGGGAACTAATCAAACTAGGCACTGTCATTTCAAAAGTCATAAACCATTCTGATTCATCAAAGATAGTAGTCCATGTCACAATGAAGGGGCATCATCCAACAATAATCAATCACTTGACTCCAAGTTGAAACATATGCATTTCTTCCCAAACTTTCCATGAGAACATCTTCCATCTGTATGACTCCACACAAGTTTAAAACAATTTTATACAATGTCAGTTCATGTTCCACAGTGTTCCACTCCCAAGAGCTTAAAGATACATTTTCTCTATGTCTAAACAATGGGGTCTGTTACCAACATTTAGTCTTCTCATGGGAACCTAACCTAAAAGAGAGGTCACATTAGAAAATAAATTAGCATGGCTAACACAATCACAAAGTCCAAACTCTACAGGCCTCATTAATGCTAATGCTAAATTCATGACATTACACTCAATTAAAATATTTTAATAAAACACACATAATATGAAAACTTACATTAATAACACTTCATTAATATGAATTATACATATCAATTTGAAATCAAAACGCTTTGTTAATTCATTTCATTAATTACAACAGAGAACTGGATTTCTCTAATTTTGCATGCATTTTAAATTTATTACAAATTCATTATCGTTTCAATATATAATGTTAGTCTAGCGTCTTAATTACAATATAACAAATTTACTCCTCCTAACCTGATTTAATTCAAATACCATCTAAATTGAACTCTGCAGTACAAGCAAATGCACATTTTTCAATGTTTTACTATTAATACTTTGATTAACATAAGGCATAAACTGTCACATTTTGATGACCTTTGTGACATGAGGGGCCCTACTAAAATTTAGACCACATCAGTCCCCGCTTTGATGGCAACTATGACATCACAAAATACTCCCACTCTCATTCTCGATGAGACAGCCCAAAATTTCAGAAGTTTATTTCAGGTAAGATCTTCCGAAATGCTCTATTTGAAGTTATTCTAATATGGGTTTCTTTCTCATAGTCTCTATTTCTATAGCCTTTTTTCTCTGTCTACTCTTGGCTCTTTTCTCCTTCAGTTTCATGTATAACATATAAAATCGAACTGCTACTAGGGCAGACGAGGCCACAATAAATGAGCTCCCACAATACCTATTCCCAGGTTACTACACCACCTTCCTACCATTACCTATAGCTTCCCATGCACCTGTTGCTGTTAGTCCTTTCAGGTTATCTATATCTTCCCATGCACTTCTTGCTGTTAGTCCTTCAGGTATATATGTGGAGCATTTTTGCGCATGCAACATTTTGCAAACTCCACCTTCTTTTGTGGGTAATATGTTTAAAGCATTGCGATTTTGCAAAACCATTGATATAATAGCTACCTTCTCTGTGGCCATTAACAATATGGCACCTGAGGTATCTGTAAATAACTTATCCACTATTGTTGACAACCTTTTCTTTCTTGACATTTTTCTTGTTTTGTTATGAGAATAAGTAAACAGAATATGCAGCACACATCAAACATTAATGAATTATGGTTTTCAACATGCAATATCAAAGTATATTTACTCATCTGTTGCTGTGGTAACAGGTGCTAAATAATAGACTGAAGTGATGCAGAGTAAAACAGTATGTGCCTAAGGACTTTATGAGTTGCAGGCATGTCACAAGAGCGGGAGGTAGTATGCCATTAAGAGTTAATCTAACATAACTAGTGGGAGGGGAGATGACAGCTACTAGTCGTGTCCCTAAGGGCACATATCGGTGTAATGTTATAAAGGCACTGATATTGTAATGAGTGGAAATATGGGGAGCTGGGCATGCGGCCTGGGAGCTCTGGGGTTGAAAGTTGTAAAGCGGAGAAGGTGTGGATGTTTCTCAGGACCGTAAAGAGGTCTTTTCCTTCAGGGTCTGAGGAGAGAGAAAGGAGGAGTATTATGGAGTCAAAAGATGTGTTTCATGGTGGTCTGGTATCATCACAGGGGCTTTGATTAAAGTGTGAGAGGATTGTCGCCCAGTGTGTGGAAATGCGGCATTGGCGAAGGCCACGTACCTCCACTCTGCGCAAGGTTTCCTCCTCTGCTGCTCCTCACTTGCACTTGGCCCCCCATCCAAGCTTCTGCAAGAGTTGGGGCGGGGTTTACAATGGAGGGTGAGTGTTCGGATTGCTATCAGGAGTGCTAACATCACAAAGTGAGTGTGCCATTTATGCATTTTTTCACGTTTAAAGATGCTGAGGGCAAAGGCCTCCCATGTGTGAAGGTCAGGCAGGTTGAACACCTCTCTTAGTGAATCATGTATTTCCGACCAAAAGGGTTGTAGGATCGGGCAGCCCCATAACATAAGACGGAGGTCTGCTTCTGAGTGTGGGCAACTAGGACCTGTTAAGTGCGCCGTTGGATAATATTTATTCAATCGGGCTAGCATTATGTACGCTCTGTGTAAAAGACTAAATTGGGTATTCTAAAACAAGAGTTACGGTAGATTCTTTTGGGGTTGGAAAATGCCATCCCAGATTCTTTGTCGCTTAATGTTCTGCCAATGTCCATCTTCCATCAGTTCCTGAGTGGAGACAGGGTGGTGCCCAGGATAGAAACTAGAGCTCTGTACAGCTAGGTTATAAGATGGCGTCCGGGCCCATGGTGTATGTGGTGTGTATGACTGGGTGTGGCAGTGGTTCAGTGTCTATTGGCCCCCAAGTGTCTGTATAGAGAGGCACAGCTGTTGGTAAAAAATTGCCCTGGTGGTATATTGCCATCTGTGACGAGCTGGTCGAATGTAAGTAACTGACCATCCAAATATAAATCCCCAGTCGTGGTGATGTTGCTTGCTGTCCACCGCGGTAGCTGTTGTGTTGGTAGTGACCTGGGAGCCAGGGAAGGCCCACCAATGGGATGTTAGGTGCATAGCAGGGCTTGGTTCGAGTAAGTCGATGTATTTGCAGTACTTGTGCTACCGCCATTTGAAGGGGCTAGGAAGAGGTGGTCATCAGTTGTGGGAACAAGAGGCCACAAATCGTGGCCATGCCTAATGGGCCATGAGGGCCTAAACCTCAGCCCTTTAGCAGCCTGCTGTCCAACGTGACAGCCATTGTAGCTGTGCTGTCAGATAATAGGCATCAAAGATAGGGGCTCCCAGCCCACCGTGGTCTGGCAGGAGCTGCAATTGTAAAAGAGTCACTCTGTGGCGTAATTTGCCCCAGATCAGTGTTCCCATCAGATTGTCAAGTTCTTTAAAGAAGGTGTTGGGGGGGGGGGGACAATGGGTAGACACTATTGTTGACAACATTCTAATATTCAGGTCATTCAAGATCAAACCTACTGATGGAATTATGGCTCCAAAAATATCTCCTACAATCTGTGAACCACTTGCTCCTCTTTTTACTCTGGAGTTTGATTTCTTCACTTCAAACTGGGTCATTAAAATGTTCCACATGACACATTTTTGGAAAAACTACTCCTGGATACCATGTACCATACCTTCCTTTCGGCAGCTTGTTATGGCCATTTCTTCCTACAAAATGTGTATCCATCTAGGCCTATATATATATATATATATATATATATATATAGCTTCTCTACATGTTGCCAATCTATAGTCAGGAATCCTTGATTCCTAGTCACTGAATGTGTTGCATCTTTTTCCCAATTTTGCAAAACTACTCCTTTTTCTATTTTGGCTTTCATTGCTCTTCTTCTCTCCTCAATGTGTCCAATGAACTCCATTTCTACTGGACTAAGAACGCAGGTCTGTTGAAAATGGCCCTTTTTGCAGGGTTATCCCCAAACTTTTTGACTTCTTCCTCCTATTTTTTTAGGTCTGTTTTTGCTGGTTTATTGTCTCTGCACACTTTACCACTGCTAGTCAGTGCTAAAGTGCAAGTGCTCCCTATAGAAATTGTACTGTTGATTGGTTTATCCATGATTGGCATAGTTGATTTACTAGTGAAGTGCACTAGAGGTGCCCAGGACCTGTAAATCAAATGCTACTAGTGGGCCTGCAGCACTGGTTGTGCCACCCACATTAGTAGCCCTGTAAACATGACTCAGATCTGCCATTGCAGTGTCTGTCTGTGCAGTTTTCAACTGCCAATTCGACTTGGCAAATGTACCCACTTGCCAGGCCTCAACCTTCCCTTTTACTACATGTAAGGCACCCCTAAGTTACGCCCTAGTTAGCCCCATGGGCAGGGTGCAGTGCATGTTTAAGGTAGGACATATACTAGTGTGTTTTATGAGTCCTAACAGTGAAATACTGCCAAATTAGTTTTTTACTGTGTTTTCTCTCTCATAGGTTAACATGGGGCTTCCTTTAAATATATTTAAAGCGCAGATTCTCTTTGAGGGCAGATAAAAATGTGCAGTTTAGGGTCTCTGAGCTCACAATTTAAAAATACATCTTTTAGTGAAGTTGGTTTTTAGATTGTTAGTTTGAAAATGCCACTTTTAGAAAGTAGGCATTTTCTTGCATAATCCATTCTGTGACTCTGCCTGGTTGTGGATTCACCATCTGGGTCAGTTTGACAGTTGGGCTATTCACACCTCTCTTCTAGACGGTGACACAAAGGGAGCTGGGGTGTAGCTTGCATATCTTGATTAGCCATCTGTGCTGGAGGAGAGGGGAGGAGTGGTCACTCAAACCTGCCCTCACACAATGCCATCTCCGACCCCCTGGTGAGTGTCTGGGTCCTGGCCTGGACAAGGAAGGATCTTGCAAACACTTGAGACTTTGCTTTGAAATTTGCCAACTTCAAAGGCAGAACTGGGTATAAGAAGAAGACCCAAAACCCCAGACTTTTCTAATCTTTCTGGAATCAAGAGGAACCTCTGCCCAGGAGAAGAGCTGAAGAGCTCAAGGAGGAGTAGTTTCCCTTTGCTGTGTTGCTTTGCTGGACTGGCCTGCAGTTGCTGCTTCTGCCTGAAAAGTGAAAAAGGGTGAACTTTGCTGTGTGTCCTGCCTGAGAAAATTCTCCAAGGGCTTGGAGTAGAGCTTGCCTCCTGTTGGAAGTCTCAGGGACACCAAAGTCTTCAGTTTCCTCGACCTGCAGCACTGGGAACTGTGTGTTTTGTGCTGTTCAAGAGGAGAAACCACATAGACACCGCCAACGATGCCGCTGGCCTGCACCGTGACCTGCCGATGCCACACGGAGTCGCATTGCCCCGCTTCGCACTGCTACCATGGTCTCACCGATGCCGTCATCGGATGACTTCACCGAGCCGCTACTCGCACCGCGACCTGTGGGCCCCGACTCCGGCATCGCCTGCTCACACCGCAGCCTGGGCCTCCCCGACGCCACCGCTCCTGCTGACACCAGCGCCGCTGCCTGCACCGTGGCCTGTGGACACCACTCGTGAGGTACACAAAGCACCGTCCCATCCTACGCCGCAGCCCCGGTCCACCGACTCCAGCACCATCGACTCCTGTGCCGTCATCAGGCATCCTGCCTGCACCGTGGCCTGTGGACACCGCTTGTGAGGGTCACGAAACACCGTCCCATCCTGCACCGCTGGCTTGGGCCTCCCGACGACAGCGCTTCAGCAACGCAGAAGCCGCTGCATCACACTGCCCCGCTTCACATCGCAGCCCTGGTCCCACAGATGCAGTCACCGAGCTGCTGCCTGCACCATGACCTGTGGGCACCGCACGTCACATCGTCCCGCTTCACACCGCAGCTCCGACGCCTTCCACGCCGCCGCACCTGACTTCATCAGCCTGGAGTTCGATCTGCAATGTGTGTGACCTCAAGGGCCCGACGACTCCTGCACCAACTCCTGAATCGTCACCACGACGTCAGTGACGGCGCTCTCCGGAGTTCACTGCGAGGATCACGATGCCCAGCAAATCCAAGGTACTGTTTGCGGGTTTTCTCGACACCGTAGCTGGCCCGCAACGCCGCGGCTGGCCTGAACTGTTGGTTTTGTTGATCACGACGCCGTGATAGTCCCAGGTGGAGCTATCGACTTCAAGTAAATGTCACAGAATTCATATTTTTCTTACTGTATGTTGGACTTTTATCGTATTTTGGACTTGTTTTATATAGATAAATATTGGCTATTTTTCTAAAACTGGTGTGGTGTCCTTTTGTAGTGTTTTCACTTATTACTGTGTGTTATGTGCAAATGCTTTATTCATTGCTTCTGAGATAAGCCTGACTGCTCGTGCCAAGCTACCAAGGGGGTGAGCAGGGGTTATCTAAGCGGGTATCTCCCTTATCCTGACTAGAGTGAGGGTCCCTACTTGGACAGGGTGCAAACCGACTGTCAACTAGAGACCCCATTTCTAACAAGGTCAAATTATTCTTGGGTGCATATACTGTCCTAAATGTCAATGTAGGTTCAAAGAATCCTCCCTCAGAAACTATGTTCTTTGTTTTTGCAATACTACTCGTGTTTTATAAAAGGGGTAAACTGAAAATTCCAAATCATAATTTGAATAAAACATTGATTAAACTTGTGCTGATAAAACAATTTTAATAACAAACTACAGAAAATTCCATAGGTTAGGGGTAAACTGTATTATGTTATTACTTCACTTACTAATGAAGGCAACTGCGTACACATGTAGCAGTCTCTAGCTTTCAGGGTTTCTACACATTCATAGAACAACTTATAATACACATTTGCTGATAAATCACCTCTAGAACCATCAGTGTATAAATATTTCTCATCCTTGTAAAATGAATTTTGATCTGCATGGGATTTGCTACATTCAGGAGAAGTGTGGGTGCACTCTTTTCTAAATCACTTGCCATGGGCAAACTCAAACCTATAAACACTATAATCATGATAACTGTCACTATTGCTAAACCTATGCATATGCATATGTATTTACATTTACTACTTCTTTTTTCGATTCAACTTCATAAGTTCCTCAATTCCAGACCAAAAAAATCTGAATTCCAAAAAATCAATCATCAAAAAAATGCAAAGCGGCTTTGTTTATTACTGTCTCTGTTCATTCCTTTTTATTTGTGAGCAAAGGGAATCAACAATAGTCACTTTCAAAAATGCCATTATTCACAAAGTTCTTTGACCTTCTAGAAAGTTCATCACAAGTTTTATTTTCACTTGCAAATGTTGAAAAGCTTCTACTAAAAGTTCAAATGCCTATAATAAACGCAAAGCTTGTAATCACTAATAATCACTTCCAAAACAAAATGTCTCTGTTCCTCAATTGGCAGTTAGATTTCAAAGTTCAGATCCAATGCAATATCAATGTCAAGAATATTGAGCTGGATTCGAACATGTAGCACAAAAGGTAACTAACTCCTCTTCCCAATCATCAGCAGAGGAATATGCCAATTCAGGTGCTGAGTACTTTCGGCTAGGCACTCTTTTTATCACTGACCTTCTATTTAATTGACTGTCAGCATGACTGTCAATTTGATTTGACTCTTCAGTTACTTCAGCAATAATCGAAGGTACTTGTATAGCAGGCACAGTTTTCTCTTTAGGCCAATTGTCTCCAGGTACAACTCTTTCATCTAGCACAACTGACCTTTCGTCAGCATCTGAGCTTGCATGAGTCAACTGATTCTGTCTCTACCCTTCTGTACCATCTACTGTTGTTGGCTCATTCAGAACCCAAACAGACCGAGTCTTTGCTGCAACAGCCACTTGTCCAGCCCTAATAGCTTGGCTAACCTGATCCCCCTCTCTCACTGCAACCAACCTTTCTGGAACAGGTGCTGTTTCATCAAGAGGACCTGGAACTTTGTGGGTGTGGTTCACATGTACCCAGTTTGGGAGACCAACACACTTTACTGCTATAGTGGTCACGAGAACCACCTGGTAAGGGCCTTTCCAACGCGGTTCCAAGTATTCCTTCCTTACATGCTTCTTTATCATAACCCAGTCACTGGGACATAGGTAATAGTGCTGTGGCTTCTTCAACCTGACGAGATAAAGGACGCACCACGCAAGCCAGTGGTTTGCAATAATCCCGCACCATGTCATCCATAATATTCACAAGCACATTTGCAGGTACTGCTGGCAGTTTCATAGCTCGCACCCTTGATGATTTCATGAGGTGACAAGCCTATCTCCCTGTCAGGTGTGCTGTGTATGCTCATCAAAGCAAGAGGCAATGCATCTGGCCATTTCAGTGTTGTGAATCCACATACTATTGCCAATCTGGACTTCAAAGTGTGATTAATTTTTTCTACCAGTCCAGAGGCTTCTGTTCTATACCTGCAATGCAGTCTTTGCTCAACTTGTAATGCAGCACACACCATTTTAAGTACCTCACTGTTGAAAAGGGTTCCTCGGTCTGATTCTAGAGAAGTCAGGAAACCAAAATGCACTACCACCTGTCTAAGTAACAGCTTTGCTACTGGGAGACTATCATTTCTCCTTGTGGGATAAGCTTCCACCTAGTGGTAGAATATGCATACAATGACTAAGACATATCTCAATCCATTTCACACTGGCAGCTCAATAAAATCCAATTACATTCTGTTAAATGGTCCTCCTGACCTACCTATGTGACTCAGAATAACTACTGTGCGTTTCTCTACATTAATTTGTTGACAGGTAACACATCTGGGACATGTGACTTCAACAATTACTCCAAACCTAGGGTTAAATCATGTTTCTCTCAATGTTCTGATAATTGCGTCTCTACCTATGTGTGCCTGTCCATGGTAATGTTTTGCCATCGGGGACAGTGAACTCGTTAGCAACCCTGCTCTTCCATCACATGAAGCCCAAACATCATCTTCATTCATTTTGACACATCTTGCTGCATCCCAACTTTGATGTTCTTCCATTGACACTTCTTCTGGCAATCTTTTCACTTCCTCCCATGGGTCAACAGCAGTCAGTAGGAAATTTTGACTCATCTCATCTTGTACATCACTGTGCCACTCTCCATTGAAAGAGGTACAACTACGGGTGCAATATCTTGCGACTTCATCAGCATAAGTATTGCCTAAGTTTAAATGATCAGTTCATTTCCTGTGTGTCATACATTTTACAACGGCAGGTTTTTGCTGGCAACTATAATGCATTCAAAGGATGATAGATTTTATCACCACTTCGGATTGGGGAACCACAGGAGGTCTGGGACCATAGCTGTCTGAAATCATGAGCAACACCAAAACCATATTGACTATCAGTTACAGTGTCACTTTAAGCTTTTCAGAAACACAGCATGCTCTAGTAAGAGCAACCAATTAGGCTATTTGGGCTGAAAAGACTCCTCGAAGCCAGGAGGCTTCTATCCCATCTGGGACTGTACATACTGCATAACCTGCTCTCAGGGTACCATCTTTATCTCTTAATCAGGAGCCATCAACGAACACAACATAGTCATTTTTGTCTAAGGGAACATCTTGAATATCAGGTCTTGGTTTGGTGCTCAATTCAGTAACATTGAGACAGTCAAACTCAATCTCTTCTTTGCTGTCTATTACATTTTCATCAGGAATAGGCATCAGAGTTGCAGGATTAAGCACAGTGTAACATTAGATGTTTACATTGGATGAAGCAAGTATGTCTGCTCATAACGCTCACTTATCAAATTCTGAGTCTTGGTACGAGTCAACAAAATGTCCAATGAAGTGTAAATACAATGTTCAGTGGTTGTCCCAGAACAATGCCTTCACACTGTTCTATGCTGACGGTGAGTGCTGTGACTACCTTTAAACAACTAGGCAACACTGCTGCTACTGGATCAAGTATATCAGATAAATAAGCCACAGGCTTGTTTGCATTTCCATGCAACTGTGTCAAAACTGAGAGAGCGCATCCATCTCTTTTGCACCAAAATATGGAAAAACATTTATTATTGTTGGGCATTCATAGAGCTGGGGTTCAGCATAGTGATTCTCTCAGCTCTGCAAAGGCACGTATGCACTTATCATCCAATGGGAACGGATCAGAGACATCCTTATGTGTTAGCCTCTGTGAAGGCTTGGCCAAAAGGGAAACGTTTAAATCCACTGATGACAGTAGCCAACCATTCTCAAGAACATTCTGACTTCTTTCTGTGTTGCAGGAGGATTAATTCTTATTATTGTTGAAATTCTCTCTTGTAACTCTTTCGTCACACCTTTCTCAAATCTAAATACAGAACTACTTTCTTGCAATACTGTAATTTGACAGGGGAACCTTTATGTTCATTCTCTCCTAAATGTTTCAAGAGGGCAATTGCATCTGGTCTGCATGCTTCTCAGATATGTGAGACAACCATAAGGTCACAACTATACTAGACCAAAACTGAGCGATAGGGCATTTTAAGGGATTCCAGATGCTTTTTCAAAATCTGATTGAAAAGGGATGGTGACTCGGTATACCCCTGAGAAGTTTGGCAGCATGCCAAAACATGGCTGCCAAATTTACATGCAAAAAGAAATTGGCTTTCCACATGAAGGGAAACGGAAAAGATCGATAAATGTAAACCATTCGGCCTCACAGGAAATTCGGAACAAAATTACTGCAGGATTCGGTACTACTGGACAACATGGAACGACAATCTAGTTCACTTTTCTCAAATCTTGAACTATGTGGTACTTTCCATTGGGCTTCCACAATCCTAACATGGGAGAGTTACATGGACTTTCCATAATTTCTTTTAAGATACTATGCTCAATCAGACAATTAATCAAAGGGGTTATTCCCGCAATTGTGTCTGGGGACAAATTATACTGGGGTGTTTTTGTATACACTGCATTTGGTATCACTGTTATTTTAATAGGCTCAACTCCTTTCATGAGTCCTTTTTCTTCCCCTGAAAATTCCTAAACTTCAGGTGTTATTGTTCTTTTAAAGCTTCAGGCAAATTATTACATGTCAGCATTGAGTACAAAGTGACTGCTCTACAATTTTACAAGGCACATTTCCCTGTATTGCTATTCCTCTGGGTGTGCTGTTAATGGAACAATTCAGCGTACATAACAGATCATATCCCTTGAATTGCAAACTACAAATTGGTGCTCATCTTCAAAAGAACCTATTTTTACTGGGACATACTCTGTTACAGGATTTGTCAATTGCTTATTTGCAACTTCTACCACTTGAATTCTTTTTCCTGACAGGGGCAAACTTGGGGGCATATATAAGAGCCCCTAGTGCCACAGGAGTGTCACTTTTCCTGACGCCCCGGTGGCGCAATGCCCTGCGCCGTATTTACAGGGTGGGGTTAAGCCACTTTTTGTGGCTTAACACCACCTTGTAAATATGGCCCCTTCACGCACAATCCTTTGCGTGCCACAGCAACACCTATTGCATTTTGACGCTGCCTCAGATTTACAAGTTTTCGTAAATCTGAGGCAGCACCAAAATCTCATGCCACCCCAAGGGTGGCATTAGCAAGGCTCAACAAGGGGGAATACTTTTATTTCTCCTCATTTTTTGATTTTTTTCTATGAATGCTGCATTCTGCAGCACACACAGAAAGAGCAAAATGCCAGAAATGACTGTTTGTGTAAATATATAAATCTCAAGCAAGGGGGGGCCTATATGGAGCCGAATGATGGGGCCACTGCAATTTGGAGGTCTTGGAAAAAGTGGAAAACTGCTTTTTAAAGATGCTGTTAAGGGTTCCATCTAGCATACCATCTTTGCCAATTCGAATGGATTTAAATCTTCTTTCAATCTGCCAGATTGCCGCCATAAGGCCACTGTTGTATTGGATTCAGCTCTGGCCTTCAGACTCTCTCATCCCATATAGACTTGGGCTGAGTAATTTGGTGAGCACCAGCTCTACTACAAAAATTAAACGGTGCATCTATGTAGAGCTGACCTTTTCCTCCCTTGGCCAGGGGAATTACTGGAGGGATCCTCTTTCTATTCCAAAAAACGCCACCCAGATCCTGAAGGACGCATATTGGCTCAATGTTCAAACATCGCATCTGGCAGAAGCTTCTTTTTCCACCATGACCGGCAGCTTCTTACAAACCAAATGCCACTACGAGCTTGAGCATTATATGGACATTATACTCTCCATTTGCACATTCTCTGTATACTAGATTTAGAATAGGGTCCCTTCCCCAAGTCAAAGTTATGCCCAATAGGTTGCGAGAATGGTGAATCTTTGATTCATGTCCTCTTCCAATGCCCTGCATATTCCAAACAGAGGGCCCGTTGGATGATCGCTTTATGCCAACGGATGGGCTTTAGGAATTGTCTACCGGCTTTGAGGTTATTTAAATCGGATCCATCAGTGCTTCTGGCGTGTTCCCTGGCAAAAAAAATTGAATCCATTTGGCACTTTCGACTTGGAGTTTCAAAAGATAGATCTTAGCTATAGATATTGATAGCAGGCAATGTAATCTTATAGCTGTGCAACATAGCGCACGACTATCCACACATTCTAGGTAATGTACCATTCATATTGTAAGCTATCTACCACATTTGTATATTTATCTAAACCTCCAGGCATTCTGCTTTGTTTTTAAATCTTATTGTATTTTAAAGTTTTATTTCAAAGTTAATGATTTTATGTTCTATTCTTTTTCAATATTTTGTACTGTGCTTTTATGGTATATTTCTACCTAAATAAAGCGGATGATGATGATGATACTAAATTTATATACACGTTTACACTTACTCCGTTTTCCTTCATCTGGATTCATGACTTATGTAGAGAAAGACCAAAATACCAAATCAAAAAATCAAAAAGCCAAAACAAAAGCAAAAATGTAAAGCAGCCTTTAAAAAGTTTTTTTCTCTTAACATGAGCAAAGCAAAAACAGAATAAAAAATATCTTCAAAGTCTTTTTGCAGTTATTTACATCAGTTCTTGATCTTTCAAAAAGTTCATCAAGTCTTTCTTTTGTTGCAAATGTTCAAAATCTGCACAAAAAGGTTCAGATGTCTCTAGTAATGCACCATATGGTAATCACCTATTAGCACTTCCAGCATGTAATGTCTGCTCATCGAGTGGCAATGAAATTTCAAAGTTCAGTTCAGGAGCAATTTCAAGTTCCAAAATATTTAGCTGAATGCAAATTGTCTAGACAAAAGGCAAATAATTATTTCTCCCATTTATTAGCAGTAAAGTATGACCTTTAAGATGCTGAGTACCTGTGAAGTGGCACTTTTTTCCTTTTGATCCTCTTGCCCCACAATTTTCTCTGACACTTTGATCCTATTCTTCAGCTACTTAAGCTAAAGTTGAAAGCACATTTGTTATTAGGTCTGAACTTTTTGCAGGATACTGGTCTTCTCTCACAGTTCTCGATTTAGGCACAACTGCATTTTCAATGTTCACTGAGCTAGTAGGCGTTAACTACTTACTTGACCCTCCTGTACCTTTGATTGTTTTTTACATGCTCAGATTTTCACCAGCTTGTGCAGACTCTGTGACAGCCACTTGTCCAGTCCTCACAGCTAACCTGGGCCCCTTCACTCACTGATTCTGACTCTAGAGGAACAGGCACTGTATCCTCAAGAGAACTTGGATCTTTGTGTGCATGGCTCGCATGAACCCAATTTGGAAGACCAGCACACTTCACAGCTGTTGTAGTCACCAAGATAACCTGGAATGGCCCTTTCTAGTGCGACTTTAAACATTACTTTCTTACATGTTTCTTCACCAGAACCCAGTTTCCTGGACAAAAGCCGTGATACTGCTCTTGTGCTGGCTGAAAATTTGCCTCTTCAACCTGACGAGACAAAGAGCATACCACATCAGCTAGTCCTTTGCAGTAATCCAGCACTACGTCATCTAAAATGTTCACAAGTACATTTGCAGGCACAGCTGGCAACCTCATAGAACGACCCTGGAGTATCTCGTAGGAGGACAGTCCTGTCTTCCTGTCGGGTGTGTTATGCATGCTCATCAGAAAAAGTGGCAATGCATCATTTCAATGTTGTAGATGCACACACTTTAGCCAGTCGAGACTTTACAGTTCCATTCATCTGCTCAACCAACCCAGATGCTTTTGGTCTACAACAGCAGTGCAATCTTTGCTCAATTTGTAATGCTGCACAAAATAATTTTATGACCTCATTATTAAAATGAGATCCTCTGTCTAATTCCAAAAAGCCGAAAATCCAAACCGCGGTATCACCTCCCTTAAAAGCAGCTTTGCGATAATGAGGCTATCATACCTGCAGATTGGGTAGGCTTCTACCCAATGTGAAAAAACACACACCACCACCAACACATATCTCAATCCATTGCACATGGGCATCTCAACAAAATCAAGTTACATTTGGTTGAAAGAACCTGCTGATCTACCAATGTGGCTCAGGTTAACCATAGTGCATTTGCCTACATTAATCTGTTGACATATTACACATCTATGACATGTAGCTTCAGCAACCATCTGAATCTGGGATTGTACCATATTTGTCTGAAAGTCGTAATCATGGCATTTCTTCCAAAGTGTGCCTGACCATGGTAATACCTTGGCATTGACGGTAACAAACTATGTGGCAACACTGCTTTTCTTTTATTTGACACACAAACACCTTCTTTATCTCTTTTAACACAGCCTGCCCTCTGCATTCCTCTTCAGTCACCTCTTCCTGCAATTTCTTAACATCAGCCCATGTATCAATTACTGTCATCAAGAAACTTTGATTTGTCTCACTGGTGCTACTTCCATTGCTCCATTCCTCATTAGAGGGTGTGCTATGGAGTACTCACTATCTGGCCACTTGGTCAGCATAGGTATTGCCTAACGTGATGTAATCACTTGACTTTTGGTGTGCTGCACATTTCACAACTGCAATTTTCCTAGGCAACTGTATGGCTTTAAAAGACTGATAGACTCTATCACCATTTCAGATAGGTGGTCCAGAAGAGGTCATAAAACCTCGTTGGGACCATAACTATACGAAATCATGAACGGCACCAAACCCATATTGACTTTCTATGAAAATGGTCACTTTAAGCTGTTCAGAAACACAGCATACTCTAGTAAGAGCCACCAATTCAGCCACTTGAGCGGAAGAAACTCCTTGAAACCTTGACACTTCTATCACTCCTGAGATTGAGCAAATGCATAACCAGCCCTCAGAGTTCCATCATTGTTTCTTAAACAGGAGCCAGTAATGAATATGACATTTTCGTCTAAGGGAATATCTTGAATGTCAGGTCTTGGTGCACAGTTAAGTCACATCGAGATAGTCATGCTTCACTTCATCTTGATCATTACCATCTTCAACATTACTGGGCATAAGTTTGCTGGATTCAACACGGTCCATCGCTTGATGTTGACATTAGCCGACCCAAAAATCAACTGTTCATAACGGGTCAAACAGGCATTAGTTAGGTGTTGCGTCTTTGTTTGAGTCAAAAGGACCTTTACAAAATGAGGGACGTATACGTTCATGGGGTGGCCCATAATAATGCATTCCCACTGGGCTATACTGACACCTGTGGCTTCCACAGCTTTTAAACAGCCGGGCAAAGCAGCAGCTATGGGATCCAGTGTAGCAGAAAAATAAGCCACTATTCTGTTGACCCCCTCCATGTAACTGCGTCAAAACAGAAAGTGCACAAACATCTCGTTCACAACAATTCAAATAAAAACATTTGTTATAATCAGGCATTTCCAGAGCTGGGACTCACCATATGCTTTCTCCCAGCTCTGAGAAGGCTTTCATGCATGAGTCATCAAATGGTACTGGATCAGACACTTCTATGTTCTATTTCAACAATGGCTTGAACAACAATGAAACATTCAGGATGCATTGGTGGCAGTAGCCAACATTCCCAGAAACATTCTGCCTTCTTTCTGTGATACAGGTGGATTAATTAGTATGATTTTTTGGACACCTTTCTTGTACCTTTCTCCATGTGATGACCCAACTCTCTCTGACAATACTGTCATTTTGTGGGGGATACTTTATGGCCATTTTCACCAAGGTGGTTCAACAAGGCAATGGTATCTCTTCTACGGGCTTCACATGTGTTTGATGCGACCATCAAATCATCAATGTACTGAACTAAAACTTAATGAAATGGCATATTCGGGGACTCTAATCCGCCGAATATGCGTCAAAACTTTTGACACACGTTCGGCGCAAACCGTGCACCATATTTAAACTTTGACGCCCGAGCCCGCGAATGCCAAAATATCACCGCGTGCGCCATTTTCTGGATGTGGGAAACCGCTTTGCATTAATGACTTGCAAGATAGGCGTTCCCGTCCCAAAAATGCCTTAAACACCAGGGCGCCTTAGTTATCCAATCGCGCAAAAATCCTGCACGGCCGGAAGGCGGAGTCAGAAAATGACGCACAGCCCGTTTTGCTTCAAAAATTAACACCTGGGTCAGGGCAGGCATTACAATGGGGCAAACACAGCTGTACTTAATGAAAACACACAGAAGCAACAGCAGAGCTCCAAAAGGAAGCCATGGAGATGCTTTCCATCCAGCATGCATGCAGAGGCAGAGCACAGGACCAACAACAGCAGCTTCTACAAAACCAGCAGGGATCCCAAAGGCAACGCAGAAGGCAGGGGAGGATATTCCGTACCAGGACAACCCTTCTGGGATTCCCCCAACAAGACATCATCCAGAGGTACAGGCTCAACTGGCAAGCCATTCAGCAGCTGCTGCGCAACATTGAGCCACAGTTGGCACCCAGCTTGCAGACACCCGGCACCATTCCACCAGAAACCGAGCTGCTAGCTGTACTCCACATGTTGGCAAGTGGCTCCTTTCAAACCACTGGTGCCCTGGTTGCTGGGATCTCACAGTCCTCATTCTCTGCCTTCCTACCTAAGGTACTCAATGCCATCATCTCCCTCACACCCCACCACATCAGCTTCCCAAACACACAGCAGAAGCAGCAGGAGGCCAAACAGGGCTTCTACCAAATCAACGGCTTCCCACACGTGCTTAGTGCCATTGACTGCACATATGTACGCCTTGTGCCACCTACTGCAACCGAACATCTATACCGCAACAGGAAGCACACACACTCCATCAATGTGCAGGCCATTCTCGATCACCGGGGATTGATCACCAACATCGTGGCAAAGTATCCTGGGAGTGTACATGATTCATTCATCTTTCACCACTGCACCATCAATCAACACTTCCAGGATGGACGATATGGAAATGGCCTACTTGTCGGTGAGTACAGAAACCTACTTATATACACACTGCACAACAACCCTCTAGGACAAACAACACATACACCACTACATTGACACGTGGCCAGGAAGACAATGAGGTTGTGACACTGCTAGGCATGTGTGATATCCTGACCCATTTGGATATACACCTATGGGCAAATGACAGAACCAAATAACAACAGATGCCACTCCACAGACACAAGGGAACAATTTAAAACAACACAATGACAATGACATAGCCTCAACTGGCAGTACAACTTGGAAGATTAATCTTTCAATATCACATCAATAACACTCAATCAAACACCCTTCCAACCAATACGTACTGTGTAAGGGGTGTGTAATGTGTTTTGCTGCAGGGCAAACACCATGACACACATAGCATGATTATGACTACAATGAAGGTCACATGGAATCATTGAGGCTGTACCAATATCTCACATCACTCCTGCTCTCACATTGCCCACAACCAATAAGCAAGTGGACTGTGTAAAGAACACATATTGATGGGACAATATTGAAAGTGCACATTCTTACACATACGGATTGAGACAATTTCACACACACACAACAGATGTACAGGCATAAGGACCTTCTGACACTCTAAATGAAAACCTCACAACCAAGTTAGCCAGCTGAACTAGAACATGTTCAGTAGTATAGGTACATGTTAGAACCAGAGTCGACTTGGCAAGGGCAGTGAAATAGGTCTGCAGAGAATTTGTCACACATGTGAAATTTGTGCACAGTCAATTGTCAACACATCAGTGCTGACAACGTAAGGAGATGTATTGTACATTGCCACCTAGCCAAATCTAAGGGTCTCACTGATGTTTAACTAATTCTATTGCATATGTGAAATTGGAGGGGATGTCCAGGGTATATAAATGCAACCGTGTTACCAACACTGTGGAATTGATTCTGTGTATGGAAGTATCATATCACCCCCAGTTAAGACACAGGGACACCTCTTTCACATGACATAATGCAAGGGAGTACACAATGTACTGCAACTCTACAAAAATACTGCTGACATCCGGTCAATCAGCCAAACACCCGTTCAGATAAGGAAACAAGCCAATGCTGATGGTACATCCTAGAAGCCTAGGATTCCACACAATAACACAAACACAGATGAGTCACAGACAACACGAGAACAACTGCCATGCAAAGTGATAATCATGGTGCAAGCTACATCAACATGTTCTCACTCATTTTCTCTTTCAGCTGATCAGGGGTATGGGGTCCAGCCATGGATCATGACCCCATTTGCAAATCCAAGCACTGCAGCAGAGCGTGCCTATAATGAGGCACATCGGAGGACACGCACCATAGACGAGAGGACCTTTGGCATCCTGAAGTCAAGATTCAGGTGCCTCGACATCACCGGAGACAGCCTCCTATTGTCAACATCAGGGCAGTGCGCGCTCTACGGGCGACTAGAATGCAAAAACCCAACAATTTCAAGCTAACATAATTTATGCATTGTGGTGATATGATGTTGTTTAACCTTTTGCATTGCAGAGTTTAATCTTAAAGACTTATGTTCAGCATGCATATAAATACTGTTCACATGCTATGTATTGCTGCAGGTTTTCAGACTGTGTCAGGGTATGGTCCCTTCCCAGGGCCTTCTAGAAGCTTTCCCTGCAGCATGCCTGGGTGTGGTTTGTGGGCTGGGCCAAGACTCTATATAAGGGAGCCAGCCCAGCTCCACGTAGTCACAATTCAGAGGTCCCGGTGCAGAGCAGCAGCAACTTCCTGAGCTCCTGTTCCGGTGGCCTACTTTGATCCTCCAGGCCTTGTCCTTTTCACTTTAATTGGTGATCCTAGATCAGGGCGGTAAGACGGAGGTCGGGCTGGGCCCCCGACCCCGTTATCGAAGACTCTTGAGTTCTTGGACCTAATCTTTGCATGATAAACAATTTTACTCTTGTGCGTGTGAATGTGCGCTTGGTCGTTTCGTGGCATTTGCATGCTGACACTCGGATTGGCAAGACGCGGGATTCTTTGCTTGTGTATTAACTCTTGATATTCATTGTGCGCTACCATTTTATGGCATTTACAAGGTAGCATTCGAATCGGCAAGACGCGCGATTCTTTTCTCGTGCTTAATTCATGTTATTCATTGTGCGCTACCATTCCTTGGCAGTTACATGGTGGCATTCGAATCGGCAAGACGCGCGATTCATTTTCTTGTGTTTTAACCCTTGATATTCATTGTGCGCTACCATTCCTTGGAAGTTACATGGTGGCATTCGAATCGGCAAGACGCGCAATTCGTTTTCTTGTGCTTTAACCCTTGATATTCATTGTGCATTACCATTCCTTGGCAGTTACATGGTGGCATTCGAATCGGCAAGACGTGCGATTCTTTTCTCGTGCTTAATTCATGTTATTCATTGTGCGCAACTATTCCTTGGCAGTTACATGGTGGCAATCGAATTGGCAAGATGCGCAATTCTTTTCTCGTGCTTAATTCATGTTATTCATTGTGCGCTACCATTCCTTGGCAGTTACATGGTGGCCTTCAAATCGGCAAGACGTGCGATTCGTTTTCTTGTGCTTTAACCTTTGATATTCATTGTGCGCTACCATTCCTTGGCAGTTACATGGTGGTACTCGAATCGGCAAGACACGCGATTCATTTCCTGTGTGTAATTCATGTTACTCATTGTACGCTACCATTTCCTGACATTTATTTGGTGACATTCGAATCGGCAAGCCACGCGATTCCTTTTCTGTGTTAAAAATCACGGTGCTCATTATGTGCTACCATTTTAAGGCATTTACTTGGTGGCTTTCGAGTTGGTAAGTCGCATGATTTATTTCTCGAGTCTAATTTGTGTTATTCATGGTGCACAATCATTCTATGGTATTTACTACCTATGTAAAAATCTGCAATGTGCTCAATTCAGGTTTCGGCAATTTGAGAGAACAAAAAAGCCAGAGTTCTAGATGTAATGTTGTGTGTTCCTAATATGTTTTCTCAAACACGATTCATATGTTGGTTTAGAAATCATTCAGATTGTTTCCTGATCCTCATGCAAAGGATAATATTTGAATTTGAAAGTTGCATTTAACCTTTTTGATTCACTCACAGGTATCCAGTCATCTTGAAGCCTAGTCATTTTAAGTCTATGCTTTGGTTGTTCATGTTTTCAGAATGACAATGCTTAGAGTCATAGCCTAGTATTGATTCATGTGATGTAATCTTGATATTGTGTGTTTTAACCTTTTTGCTTCCTACAGGTCTCCTTCCCAGCTGTTCCCTTCCTACTCCCCTTTTCCCCACTTGGACTCTCTTAGACTCTGTGACAATTCTAATCAGAGTATTGGAGCTGTCTTGTGGTGGAAGTGTTGGGAACGTGCACAGACCCCGAGATGTGGTGACTCTGACTCCTATACTCACCTGAAATGGTGTGCAAAAGAATTTTGACCTGTGCCATCCTGCACAACATATGTGTAAGAAGGAACATTCCCCTATATGAACCCGAGCCACAAATTCCTGAAGAGGAGGAAGAGGATGATGCTGTCCATCAACATGAGGGGGACCATCCAAACACAGCTGCAGGATTGTATCAGAGACAACATATTGTCCAAAATTTCTTTTAACTCTACTCATCCATCACCACTGTCTTACCATATGTCAATAAACACCTATACTATTCACTATATCATGGTCTGGGTAATCATTTTTGCATAACATTATCCCTAACTATCAGAATCAGAGTGTAGCCTCATGGAGCATTGCAGAAATACAGATTAGGATACAGAAAATTTCACATAATATTTGATGGGTATGATTGTACAGCCAACTTCACATACACCGTAAATTACATATATCCTGTCCATTTCACATTTGACGGGCAATATCAGAGGACCACAGCTATTTCACACATACAT
This sequence comes from Pleurodeles waltl, assembly GCF_031143425.1. NCBI lineage: Eukaryota > Metazoa > Chordata > Amphibia > Caudata > Salamandridae > Pleurodeles > Pleurodeles waltl. The sequence continues at coordinate 1,194,109,619 of NC_090445.1, read as the reverse complement.
GTTGGCAACATGGTTCATTTCAGCATATGGCACACAACTAAGACACCATCAGTCAATGAGGCAGTGGATGTGCTATTGCATTGGTGACAAGAAGGTATGACCAGACCCTTGACAGCAGTAAGTGTGACATCAGCTATCTTTGCAAGGAGTATGTGTGACAAGAATTCCATATAAGCAGCAAATGGATAGCACGAGTGCCCCAGGTATGACATGCATTGCTCACAAGACATCCCCTGCACATGCCAGCCCAGGGCTTAACCCTGCCACTGCCATGTTGCCTGTCTCACCCCACTCTTCTTCAGAGGGCCCTGGAAAGGGAATATGTGTACCCAGTTAATCCCTCATCTACACACACCCAGACTCATATTCTGAATCCAGTGTGCTTCCCTCTTTAGTATGGTATGCCATAGTCATTGTTCTTCTGTCTGCATGGACTTCTGGTTGAACAATGCACTGCCTTGTAGTCTGTAGGACCTGTAATCACCTGTACATTGCTTCCCATGTGAAAGGTACTGTTGGCCCTTTGAACTTGATTCTCACCTACAGGACTTGTGAGAGACTGAAGCTGCACACACTCGTGAGCACATCCATCCAGACCAGCCATTTGAACATGCACTGCCCTTGCAGCTGCCTGGAACAGCATAGAAGCTGCCATTTTATGTATTACACTGTTATGCATTGCCGTATAAATCACATGTGTAACACAGGCCTTGGGTTATTGTGTTACGTTCCAACACACAGGACAAACACAGTTTTCATTTTCCACAGTGTTGTTCCAGCTTTGACCAGTCTCAGTCAGCTCACTGTGCATTTGCCTTGTTACATTTTTTATCCTGATTGACCCTGCATCCTGTTAGCCTGACTGGTTCCTGTCTTTGCGTTACCATAAAGGTTCCCTGTGGCTACATTTGTCTCATAGTTGCTTTCCAAGCCCTCACTTTCCTCCTGGGGTATTGTGTCAGGTGGGTCTACAATGAATACTCAAATACATTGTATAGCATAATCAGTTTACTTATCGTACCATGGGGTGGAACTTGTCTCCAAATAGCCTAATCAGGGCCCATCCCTTGTCTGGGTTTCATGTATGCATGAGTGACAAAGAGTGACAGTGTACCATGGCTGTATGCATGGATTGGGTATGGTGCCTCCTGCACAACAAACAACGTCAGATAATGTGCATGAAATGTCAACACATGTTAGGACCCTGACAGTCCACACGCTGATTCACATTGCCCCCAACATAGAGATGGGGCTTGCGTGGTGAATAGCTATGAGATTAATCAGCACAGAGGTACTGATGTTCCCGGATGCAGTGGGAATATTAGAGGCCAACCTGTGTACAAATGTTGTGAGTAAACCTGCTGGTTTAAAATTCCTGATCCATTAACTTTGTCAGCACACCAAGGTTGCCCTGTTGTCAGTCTCATAACACGTCTGCAGTGCCATAGCTGGACTATCCCCATGTGTGTTCTCAATTCCTCTTCGGCTTTCCTTCAATTCAGCTGTGAAGGATACTTTGTAAATGCAGGAAATGGCTCCACAGACTCATGACTAGACCTGCACGTAACTGTGACAACATGGACCCCAATAATGACTCAGGCTACACATGGCCCTACACACTTGAACCGGACACCTTGTGCAATTTACAACAGGAAATATGTGAACACGTGCTGCTTGGTCTGCTGGTCCTCCACTGCCACAGGAGAAACATGGCTCATTTAGATTACTCCAACCGTGGCGTGACATGACATTTGTGGATTGTATTTTGGACTTGGTGTCACAAACACCGTACCCACATAGCAATATTCAATTCCTGACTCATGGGTAATTTACAAACAAGTGCCTAGGAAGTAGTATCCAACATTCCAGGAGATGTGATGGCTTAGTCTTGGATCATTGCCATGATCAACCGTCTTCGATCTATCCTGTGCATGGTTTGTCATTGGTGGTGCTTATGTCCCAAAAAACCTAGGAAGTTCACACAGCATTTGTTGCTACGTGTATGACAAACACATTTCTTTTCTCATTTCCACACTGAATATCATCTGAGGGTTGGACACATTGACTCCACATGCAGACAAGCAGATTTGGGAAAACGTGTCTTGTGATGTTCACACATTGGGTCACTACAATAGTAAGAGCCAATTCACACACAGTGACACATAGGCATTGAGTTACTGTATTGAGTTGCGTAGCCTTGCTATCCTCTCTTGACGCAAAACATGCCCAAACTAGGTAATACCTATTTGTATTCCACACGATTGGCCATCTATTGCATCAGTGATGAGTGCAAATCCGGTACAACAACAAGAGGATCATGGTCTGCAGTAGTATGATCTGTCACATGTGCCCAAACACCAGAATGCACAATATTGGTGCAATCAGCCTATCTCTGTATTGTCACACCTGTCATGTACTATTAAAAATGAGAAATGACCCAAACCCAAAGACAGAAATTTTGACGCATACACGTCAAAAAAGACGCACATGCCTCAATAAATGATACATATGTGTCGAAAAATGTCACTCATTGCCATGATACATCTATTGGCCCTGAGCGGTAATTCCCACACTGTACCCCATGAAATTGGTTAAGTATGAAACATAATTGAAAATATGGATGCGGGGTTATTTCTAATCATGTGCGTCAAAAGAATGTAAGCGTTATAATATTTTGACGCATATGAATAAAAACGCCCCGGATTTGAGACAGGAAGTGATGTAATAGGATATCCTGTTACAGAATTGGTGCAGTGGGTGTACTTTCACTTTCACTTTGCAGTCTGTGATATTTCCTGACTGTGTGGCTGTGTTTTGACTTTTCTCTCAGTGCATTTTGTGATTTTGTCTCCTGTGTGGCCTTTAAATTGTCTTTTTGTGTATCCTAAGTGTCTGTGGTGTCCTGTGTAAGTGTATTTTTTGTCATTTCTGCTGTATAAATTTGTCTTTGTACTGTTGGGAGTCTGTTGTGGGTAGTGTTAGTTTGGGGATAGTTGGGCTGTTTTCTGGTAAAAAAATTTCATTTGCCTCTCCTACTTTCCCTTCATTCTCCTCTGTACCCTTTTATTCCCTTTTTTTGTGCAAGCATGTTAGGTAGGCCTCGTCTTGGCAGGATGGGAGAGGAGGAGCTGGTTGGATTTATTTGGCTGGTGTGCCACTTCCTACCCTTAATGATCGAGGCAGGTGGGCATGTGATACAGGGGTATCACACAGAGGCAAGGAGGCTCTGGTGGGCAAAGGTCCTGTACCATCTCAAGCGAATCTACAACACACCGCGCAACGACCACCAGCTGAAACACCATTGGGCTGACCTGGTTGCCCGGGAGCAAGACCTGCTGGATCACCTGGGGATTATGATTGGTGGCCCTGTTAGTGAGTGCAAATCAGAGTAATTTCCACATTTAAATGCGCTGTAGTGACAGTAGCATATTTGTTCATATGCTGCAGGCAATGTTTTTGGACATGTGGAATGCAAGTTAAACATACAGTTGCCTGTGAGTTATACAATAATTCCTACATATTACCGTCATTTGTTGACGCAACAGCTGCACTAACTTACAAAACACAACAGGAACCTGTAAATTAGTGCTGCCTTCACGTCAATAGATGATGCAAATGTGGCTCTAACATATGTTTTATGCATGGTCTGTGAGTGTACCAGGAAAGGCCTGTTTTAAATCCAGATATTTTTAAGAAATAATGTGTCCCTCATTTTTTTCGGATACATGTCTGAACAGGATTCTGACACATACGTAACAAGTCATAGCTGACCTCAGGCAACATCTTAGACTGATTTTTGGACTTTGTTGTGTCATAATTAAATTAGGGATGGATGCCAAAAGTAATGCACACGGGTTCATATCTCAATGTTTGGTGCAACTTACCATAGCTGTGGCACATAAAATGAAGTAAATGATACAAATTGAGGGGTAACAACTGTCCCTGGCCCTCTGTACATTGCATCTGTGTGTTTTATATTGGTCTTAGTCACAATAGCTGGGTGACTGGTATTGCAGTCCTCCAGGAAAGTGGCTTTGCATGTCTCTCATGGATACACATGAAGAGAGGAATACACTCCATGAATGAGTCTGCAAACAAATGATGGAGCATGTTTACCACCACATGATGGTTAGAGCCACTGCATGTGTGCAGATATGTGTGTATCACTCACTGGAGTGCCCGGGTCTGTACATGTTTGCAGTGGTATGTCGGATGCAGTATCATCATGTCTGAGAGGCTTGACTTTCTAATTTAATATTACACATAGTATTTGTATTTGGAAGTGTTGTACAGTGCACAGACATTCAGCACATTTCTCCCTTCCATGCTTTACAGGTGGACCTGACCCTACACTATCGGATAGGTGGCTCGATTTGCGGACCCAGACATCTCCAGTAAGTGTTGATATGTCTGTTCTGTGTTGTGTTTGCTTTTGTTGTGTGATTGACTCCTGTGTGTTGGACACATAGCAAGGTGTGATTCGCTGGACAATGATCGGATATGTTCCTTGAGTGGAGTATCACTTTTTTTCCATCTTTGAGTTGGGCAATCATTAGCGTATGGTCAGAATTTGGGATTGTAGGGCAGTCCTGTAGGCACGGCCATGTGAATGGGGATGACTTTTGAGGATAAAACTTAAATTCAGAAAATGTAGCAGAGGACCATATTTGTGATTTAGTCAGCAAGTCAGACCCTGATTCTAACAGAAAAGGAATGCCAAAGTCTTACCCACAAACTTCAGCTTCCCTAATCACTAATGAACATGTTTGACTGTATGTTTGACTTCCTAGCAGCATGTAGGTCCACATGTTGTGCTACGAGTATGAGGCACATGAGTACAATGGCCTAGGTGTGCATGAAGCTCATGGCCAGATGTGTGCTTGCATCTATCTGCTTGTTGTAAGTCATGTGTTACTGGTAGGAAATGATGTTGACAATTGTCTGCATTTCTAAACATGAGTGTGGATGGGATTGTCCAAGGTTTGGGTGTATCCTAGTTGGACATCCTCCTTACCTGTGGTGGGCTGCCCAAACCCATGTACAGCTGTCCAAAGCTTCTTGGGTGTCCTTGATGTCTGAAAGTATTTGTTGCTTGTCCACCCCCACCCCCCTCAGGCACAGGCGTAGGGTTGTGAAAAATGTACCTAGGACTGATGATCCAAGTTTAGTACACAGACATGTAAATCTGTAAATCACTTGTCCAAACCTAGGATACCCATTCATGATTAGCAACTGCATTCTATCCTGGCAATTCCATTTACAACTCACAGATCTTTTGTCCCTTGATTGTCATCAAGGAGATAGTCATTAGTTGGCCTGTCACTGGTGGAGGACTTGCAGCATTTTTTGTACGTGGCAGATGGCTGAACAATGATGCATAGGTCATTCAAGTTGTTACCAATCTTTTAGAGTATTGCTGTGCTGTTTGATAGGACATGTGTAGGTTGTATTGGCATGTACTTCCTCATGGACAATCAGTGATCTGTATGATGATATGGGCTATTTGTGGTACATTAGATGTAGAGTCTGATTAACTTCTGGAGCCATATCACACAATGAAGTACCTAATGTTTGGTTTTCTCTTTGTTCTAACAGCTGCCAATATGAGTCCCATCCAGATTTAGGAGTTTCAGCGCAGGGCGATGCGTTACCGCCACATTCTGGATGTGGAGTCGGGGTTCCGCAACATGGCAAGGGGTTATCGCCATGAAAGAGGCTCCGGAGTGTGGAGGGCATTTGCCCAAGGGGGCCCTTCTGTGTCCACCACAGCCACCACCACCAGCACCACCACTACCACCCAGGTGGCACCAACCTTAGCAGGCACCTTTGACGGACCGTCAACCTCCACTGCTGCAGGACCTGACACAGCACCACCTGCACCTCCTCCTACAGGCATGGCACCGACAAGGGGACATACTTCTTTAACTGGCACCCAGACCACCCCTGTCGCAGTCGTTGACCGAGCAGATTTTCAGCAGATGGAACGGAACTTGGACCGTATGTTGAGGAAAATGACCAGGCTGCAGCAGGAGGTGGCAGAAGTAAATAGGAGGGTGCGTGCCATAAAAAAGACCTTGCGGAGGGCAAACTTGTAGACAATATACCCTCAGCCATGATTCCCTCTCCTCCCTCCTCTTTCCTTGTTCTTTTAATTAGTGGGTTTAGGGGGCTTAGTGTTAGGTTAGTATATGCTGTTAGTTTAGTTAGTAGTAGTGGGTGGGTGGTGGGGGTATGATACTTTTAATATCTGTTATTTATTATGTGTGTGGGTGGGTGGGTGGTTGGGGTATGATGTTGGGGTTTTGACGTTTAAAAAAAAAAAATATATATAAAATATAAAAATACAAAAAAATATATATTTGTTTAGTATAAGATAGTATGTGTTTAGGTTAGTATATGTTGTCCTCCATGTGTCCCGTCTTATAAGGAGGGTGGGGGGTTGATGTTTAGATCATTTCGTTAAACGTGATAAGTAAGTTTAGCTTAGGTTAGTTAGGGCCAGTTGTGGGTAATGTGTAGTTAGGATAGGTTAGGTTAGGTAAGGTGTTTCCCCTGCTTTTAGCTTCTGTTTTTACTGGTTAATAAATATTTAGGTAACCCTTTAAAGTATGTGTCACATGCTTGGGGATCAGGGCCTTGGCATGAGCGAACAGTGGCCCTCATTACAACATTGGTGGTAAAAGCCGCTTACTGCCGTGCAGAAGACCGCCAACACACCGCTGCGGCCGCGGAATTCCGCCACAGCAATTATGACCCACAGTTCTGAATCCGCCAAAATCTAGACACCCACACAAGTCCGCCACACCAAAGGTCAGTGATAAACTGGCGAAAACAAAACCTCCACTGTCACGCCAACTGAAATACGCCCACACTATCACGACACACGAATCCATGTGGCGGTCTTTCAACTGCGGTATTCCATTGGCGGTACACACCGCCGCGCTCAAAATACACACATAATTTACAAAACACAGCCACCTTGGACAAATCCAAATATACACACCTGATACACATACACACACCACTACCACACACCCAATACAATATAAAACACACACCCACATCACCCACAAACCCTTACGACAACAAATCACGAACGAAAGCCAGAGAGCATCCACAGGCACACAACACCATCACCCACAGAACTTCCACGCACCTCACACAACACCCCACTACATATCAGCACACTTATCACCCCACCCTCCACCCCACACATCACCTACACAACCCATGGCACGGCAAAGACACCCCAGGTTCTCGGAGGAGGAGCTCAGGGTCATGGTGGAGGAAATCGTCCGGGTAGAGCCACAGCTATTCGGAGCACAGGTGCAGCACACCTCCATTGCAAGGAAGATGGAGCTATGGCAAAGAATAGTGGACAGGGTCAACGCAGTGGGACAGCACACAAGAAATCGGGAGGACATCAGGAAGAGGTGGAACGACCTACGTGGGAAGGTGCGTTCCATGGTCTCAAGACACCACCTGGCGGTTCAGCAGACTGGCGGCAGACCCCCACCTCCTCCCCCACAACTAACAACATGGGAGGAGCAGGTCTTGGCGATTCTGCATCCTGAGGGCCTCGCAGGAGTAGGTGGCGGAATGGACTCTGGTAAGACAAATCTTAACTATTACATCCCCCACCCTACCTTCATGCCAGCACACACCCCCACCCTCACCCCCAGGCACTCCAACTCCTCACATATGTCCCAACATAACAAACCACCCATCCCAACACCAAGCCCTGCATGCAACAACAAAGCATGGACACCCATCACTAAAGCATGCCCACTGCACATGCCCATACACCTCCCTAAACCATCATCACACAAGGTCCCACACAGGAATGCAAGCACTGGAGTACACGGTCACCCACCCATTGCACACTATGCCACACACAGATGTAATAAACATCCTTTTACACCCCTGCAGGACCCCTACCCAACGTCACCGGACAGGAGGGTCCACACATGTCCATACCACCAACAGAAGAGGCCCACAGTGATGACAGCACCTCTGTCCAACTGGATCTAGATGACCAGCCCGGACCATCGGGGACCTCGGGACAGTCAGTTCCCCTCACACAGTCACAGGCCACTGCAGAGCTTCCCCCCTCTGGAAACACCAGCAAAGGCACCCACCCAGCGGGCCCATACCTCCGTCCCCAGGACACGTCCATCAGCTGTGTGTCCACCACTACAGGGAACCCAGGCTAACCCACTACCCCAACAGCAACAGGGACCTGGGGGCAGTGGCAGTGGGCCCACGGTCCAGGGGACGGAGGCCCAGGAACACAGGGGAACTGGGAGGGCTGCTGTGCGACAGGGGGCGGACAGGCCAAGGGAACCCACTCTCCACGAGGCCCTCTCCTCCATCATGGGAGCCTACCACCACTCCCAGGAGACGATGGCAACGGTATTGGCCAAGTTTCAGGAGACCCAGCGCCTGCAGGAGGAACAGTATATGGGCTTCAGGGAGGAACTCAGAACCATCAGCTCCACCCTGGGCACCATCGTAGGGGTGCTGAAGGAAGTACTCAACTCCAGGAGGGACACTGTGGCACTACAAGGGGCCCCTGACACTAGCATGGACGATGAACTGCCCACCACCTCCGCCGGCGCTAGTGGACAGGACGCCCCGCCACAGGACCACCACACCGGCACCCCACCCCCTGCAGAGGGAGAACCACCCCGCAAATGGTCCCTGAGATCTGGGAACAAGACAGAGCACGATGCCAAGACCCCCGCCAAGAAATGAGACCATCCTGATTGTCATCCTACTGTCCCACTTTGTCACCCTGTCCATACTTAAACTGCCCCAGCTCCACTTCCTATGCCCATATGGGCAATGCACCTGTGAGACTAATAGACTGGACTCTGCCATGGACATTCCTCCGCCATCACCCCTCACCATTTTACTACCCCCTCCAATATTGAGCACTTAAATAAACACACTTAAAGCACAAAACAATCTGGAGTCTGTCTGTGATTTCGAAATAGTGTATTAGCAATTACAGTGACAAAATGCTCTTTCAATTGTAATGTCAACATACCTATGTCACACAGCTCTAGTCCATGAGGAATCTAAGCAGATGTCACACAGTGGGACTCACATCTGTGAAATCGTAAGGGAAAGTGACAACTCAGTGACCATACACTGGGTAAAAACGACAGACAGTAGAGAGGCAGTAGTGTTTAAGTACATGTAGTAGGCAGGTCTATACTCTTACCTGTGTCTCACTGGAAATATTGCTGGATCACTGAGTCCCTCTTGTTCATGTCTTCTTCCTCTGCTTCCTCGTCTTCACTGTCCACAGGCTCCACAGCTGCCACAACACAGCTATCTGGACCATCCTCCTGCAGAAAAGGCACCTGTCGTGGCAAAGCCAAGTTGTGAAGCATACAGCAGGCCACGATGATCTGGCACACCTTCTTTGGTGAGTAGAATAGGGATCCACCTGTCATATGGAGGCACCAGAACCTGGCCTTCAGGAGGCTGAAGGTCAGCTCGATCACCCTCCTAGTTCGCCCATGGGCCTCAGTGTAGCGTTCCTCTGCCCTTGTCCTGGGATTCCTCACTGGGGTCAGTAGCCATGACAGGTTGGGGTAACCAGAGTCACATGCAAATGGCGAGGGACAACTGTTAGACACGCACTAACCTGTAGGGATATCCCCAGACCCAGACAACCATTCCAACTGTCCAACTGTCTTGCTTCCAGGTGCTCACCTAATAGCCACACACTGTGCCTCTGGAGTTGACCCATCACATAAGGGATGCTGCTATTCCGCAGGATGTAGGCGTCATGCACTGAGCCAGGGAGCATGGCATTTCCATGGGAGATGTACTGGTATACCATCTGTACATTCATTGAATGATAACTCTTCCGGTTTCTGTACACCTGTTCACTCCTGTGGGGGGGGGGTACCAAAGCCACATGTGTCCCATCAATGGCACCTATGATGTTGGGGATATGTCCCAGGGCATAGAAATCACCTTTCACTGTAGGTAAATCCTCCACCTTAGGGAAAACGATGTAGCTCCGCATGTGTTTCAGAAGGGCAGACAACACTCTGGACAACACGATGGAAAACATAGGCTGGGACATCCCTGATGCTATGGCCACTGTTGTTTGAAATGACCCACTTGCAAGGAAAGGGAGCACTGACAGCATCTGCACTTGAGGGAGGATTCCTGTGGGATGGCGGATTGCTGACATCAGGTCTGGCTCCAACTGGGTACACAGTTCCTGGATTGTGGCACGGTCAAGCCTGTATGTGATAATCACATGTCTTTCCTCCATTGTCGACAGGTCCACCAACGGTCGGGACACCGTAGGATGCCGCCATCTCCTCACATGTCCCAGCGGACGGTGCCTATGAAGGACAACAGCAAGCACAGAGTCAAACAACTCAGAGCTACGTACCCACAGTTTACACAGAACACCATTCATACACAAAAAGTGGCCTGTATGTGTGTTTAGTCTAGGCCTAGGTATGTGTGACGCAGTTGAAAATGAAGCCATGTGGGACCCTGAAATGGCGGCTGCCTGACCTGTAAAGTGGGACAATGGGATGTGAGGTAACTGCGCTGGCGTTTTACACCGTCGCGGTAGGCGGTCAAAGACCGCGGTGCAATGCTGCATTGGTTAACATTGGACCCTATGGGTCCCAGGAGCCAATGACGATGTACGCCGGCGGTGACGGAATGCACCGGCGCGGACGTGACCGCCATTTTTTATCTGTTGAATCACTTGATACCTGATCTTCGACAGGAGAGGACGAACACTGCAAGCGCTGCTGTGACCTCGGTCTGGAAGAGACAATGGCTCGAGTGTCTGGGGAAAGGGCCCCTGCCTTCACATCGGAGGAGTTGGAGAAACTCGTGGATGGGGTCCTCCCCCAGTACACGCTACTCTACGGTCCTCCAGACAAACAGGTAAGTACACAGGGAGCATGATGTATGGGCTATGCCTGTGTGGAGAGGGCTGGATGTAAGAAGGAAGGGGGGAGAGTGCGGTGTGCATGAAACGACGGTGAATGCCTGTGCCACATGGCAAGGGTAGGGATGGGGGCCAATCACTTTGATGGTGCAGTTGGTGATAACTTACTCTTAACCCTGTACATTTCTTGTAGGTCAGCGCCCACCAGAAAAAACATATTTGGCGTGCTATCGCCAAGGACGTCCGGACCCTGGGGGTCTACCACAGACGGAGCACCCACTGCCAGAAAAGATGGGAGGACATTCGCCGCTGGAGCAAGAAGACGGCGGAGGCTCAGCTGGGGATGGCCTCCCAACGTTGGAGGGGTGCCCGTCGTACCATGACCCCCCTGATGTTCAGGATCCTGGCGGTGGCCTACCCGGAGTTGGATGGGCGCTTGAGGGCATCACAGCAGCAACAAGGGGGTGAGTACACTCTCATTCTGCTGACTTTGCGCGCAGTGGAGGGGTCTGGGTGGGGGAGGTGGGCTGTGGGTGTCCCTAGGCCAGGGCGAGTTCCGTAGGCAAGGTCCCTCCGTAAGGCAGGCCATGTGGCATCCCACCCCACCTCTATAGAGTGCCATGTACACCTAGTCATGCCCCTGTGTCATCTATGAGTGCAGATGTCGTCCATAGCCTTGTAGGCCATTTCCCAGGAATTGAACAGAGGAGTCCATGAGCGCGGTGTAGTGCAGGGGGCTTCTGTGTCTGTCGTGTCCGCCAACGGTAGCGGTAATGAATGCACTCAACATGTCTTTCTTCTGTCGTCCCCCCACTTTTTGTGGTCTCCCTGTTCTTGTGTGAATTAGCATCATCAGGCGGAGGAGCAGTGGCACCGGAGCGCCAGGGGGCTGCATCCCACATGGCCATGGAGGGCCACACTACGGAATCGGACTTCACCAATGGGCGGAGTGCGAGGGGAGCTCCACGGCGGGGACAGGAGCTGAGACCAGTGACACGGACTCGTCCTCTGATGGGAGCTCCCTTGTGGTGGCGGCAACATCTGTGCCACCCCCATCTACAGGTACAGCCGCCACCACCCCTTCCAGTACCGCCCTCCCAGCAGCCCCTCAGCCTTTGCCCCGTGCCTGCTCGCACGGGAGAGTGGGCATCACCTTCGCCCCAGGCACCTCAGGCCCTGCCCCAGTCACCCCTGCTGCCCTCAGTGAGGAGGCCATTGACCTCCTCAGGTCCCTCACTGTTGGGCAGTCTACCATTTTGAATGCCATCCAGGGTGTAGAAAGGCAGTTGCAACAAACAAATGCATTCCTGGAGGGCATTCATTCTGGTCTGGCGGCCCTTCAGCGAGCTTTTCAGACTCTGGCCTCAGCACTGATGGCAGCCATTGTCCCTGTGTCTAGCCTCCCCACTCCAACTTCCTCCACCCCGACCCAATCCCCTGCACCTCAGCCTATCCCAAGCACACTTACAGACCAGCATGCTCACATGTCAACACACAAGGGAAGCTCAGGCAAACATAAGCACCACACATCCCACAGGCACTCAGGCAAGCATCACACACATGCAGACACACCAACATCCACTGCCTCCACTGTGTCCCCCTCCTCCTCGTCTCCCTCCTCCCTCCCAGTCTCGTCTACACTCACACCTGCATGCACTGCCTCTACAGCCACTACGTCCCTCTCCAGCACACCCACCACCACACCCCGCTCACGTGCAGTCACCACCCCACTACCATTCACACGTCCCCTGTGTCCTCTGCCATTGTGTCTGTGACGCCACCTCCCAAGATACACAAACGCAGGCACACACCCACCCAACAGCCATCCACCTCACGACAGCCTCCAGCGCATGCACCTTCACCCAGTCAGCAAACGAACACCTCCTACAATCACCACCTCTTCCTGCACTCCCAAACCCCCTCCAGCTACCCATCCCAGTGTGTCAAAAAAACTTTTCCTGTCCAACCTTGACCTCTTTCCCACACCTCCCCCACCCCGTCCGTCTCCTAGGTCCCAAACTAGCACCTCAGCCACAACATCTCCGGGACCAGTGGTGCCTGTAGTCACTGGAATCTGGAGTGCACCGGCCACCAGGGCAGCCAGTGTGGCACGGAGCCACAGCACAGACAGTCCCCCACCTGTGAAGCATCAGAAGTTGTCCAGTGCCCGCCGGGAGAGGGGGAAGACTCCAGCCACCAAAGCCGCTCCCAGGGGTCCCGGTGGGAGTGTGGAGTCAGCTGTGACACCTTCCAAGGTGGGGAAGGGCCACAAGAAACCCAGCAAGTCTGGGAAGAGCAGCACAGCGGAGAAGACTGCCATCATCCCCGCTGCCCAGGACAGGCCCGCCAGCACCAGCCCAGCTGCCCAGGACAGGACCACCAGCACCAGCCCAGCTGCCCAGGACAGGACCGCCAGCACAAGCCCAGCTGCCCAGGACAGGACCGCCAGCACCAGCCCAGCTGCCCAGGACAGGACCGCCAGCACAAGTCCAGCTGCCCAGGACAGGAACGCCAGCACAAGCCCAGCTGCCCAGGACAGGACCGCCAGCACAAGCCCAGCTGCCCAGGACAGGCCCGCTAGCACCAGCCCACCTGCCCAGGACAGGACCCCCAGCACAAGCCCAGCTGCCCAGGACAGGCCCGCTAGCACCAGCCCACCTGCCCAGGACAGGCCCGCCAGCACCAGCCCAGCTGCCCAGGACAGGACCGCCAGCACCAGCCCAGCTGCCCAGGACAGGACCGCCAGCACAGGCCCAGCTGCCCAGGAGGCCACCGGCAGCACAGTCCCAGCTGCCCAGGAGGCCACCGCCAGCACAGGCCCAGCTGCCCAGGAGGCCACCGCCAGCACAAGCCCCACTGTGCCATGAAGGACCCCCAGCACAAGCCCAGCTGGGCCATGAAGGACCGCCAGCAAAAGCCCCGCTGGGCCATGAAGGGCCGCCAGCAAAAGCCCTGCTGGGCCATGAAGGACCGCCAGGGGGCTGCCAGCAAAAGCCCCGCTGGGCCATGAAGGACCGCCAGCAAAAGCCCTGCTGGGCCATGAAGGACCACCAGCAAAAGCCCCGCTGGGCCATGAAGGACCACCAGCAAAAGCCCCGCTGGGCCATGAAGGACTGCCAGCAGCTGAGTCCCTGCAATGGAGGCCGCCGCCTCAAGCACCGCTGAACAGGGCACCGTCGCCTCAAGCACCGCTGAACAGGGCACCGCCATCTCAAGCACCGTTGAACACGGCACCGCCGTCTCAAGCACCGCTGGCCCACGAGCGGCAAGGGCACTGATGCAACTGAGTCCGTCACGTGGTGAACGATGCACTCTGGGCACAAAGCCCCCTACAGAACCAGTGGAGAAAGGCATCCACTACCTCTGTCCTTAGCAGGATGAATCACTCTGGGCACCATGCCCCCTCCAGAACCAGTGGAGAAAGGCATCCACTACCTCAGTCCTTAGCAGGATGAAGCACTCTGGGCAAAAAGCCCCCTCCAGAACCAGTGGAGAAAGGCATCCACTACCTCTGTCCTTAGCAGGATGAAGCACTCTGGGCACAAAGCCCCCTCCAGAACCAGTGGAGAAAGGCATCCACTACCTCTGTCCTTAGCAGGATGAAGCACTCTGGGCACCATGCCCCCTCCAGAACCAGTGGAGAAAGGCATCCACTACCTCAGTCCTTAGCAGGATGAAGCACTCTGGGCACAAAGCCCCCTCCAGAACCAGTGGAGAAAGGCATCCACTACCTTTGTCCTTAGCAGGATGAAGCACTCTGGGCACAAAGCCCCCTCCAGAACCAGTAGAGAAAGGCATCCACTACCTCTGTCCTTAGCAGGATGAAGCACTCTGGGCATCATGCCCCCCTCCAGAACCAGTGGAGAAAGGCATCCACTACCTCAGTCCTTAGCAGGATGAAGCACTCTGGGCACAAAGCCCCCTCCAGAACCATTGGAGAAAGGCATCCACTACCTCTGTCCTTAGCAGGATGAAGCACTCTGGGCACCATGCCCCTCCAGAACCAGTGGAGACTGTCATCCACTTGAGAGACTGTGGCTTTGCACTCCCCAGGATTGAACAGTGGGCAACCCACCCACTGTAGAGACTTGTGAGATTGTGGCTTTGCACTCCCCAGGATGGAACATGGGGCAACCCACCCACTGTAGAGACTTGAGAGACTGTGGCTTTGCACTCCCTAGGATTGAACAGTGGGCAAACCACCCACTGTAGAGACTTGTGAGACTGTGGCTTTGCACTCCCCAGGATTGAACAGTGGGCAACCCACCCACTGTAGAGACTTGTGAGACTGTGGCTTTGCACTCCCCAGGATGGAACAGTGGGCAAACCACCCACTGTAGAGACTTGAGAGACTGTGGCTTTGCACTCCCCAGGATGGAACAGTGGGCATGTGGCCCCCTCGTGGATTTGGCGTCGTGCACTCAAGCGGCTGAGGTGCCCCCCCTTTCCCTCCCCCTGAGGTGCCTGTTTAGTTGCTCTCTGATGCCCCTGCAGTGTTCTCTCCGTCATGGTCGGGGATCTTGTGTGGGCCTTGCCCATACCGTGTGGTCCCAGTGTTCCATGGACTTTATTAGAGCTCTACCTGGAATACTATGGGGGTCATTCTGACCCTGGCGGTAGACTACCGCCAGGCCAACGACCGCGGATGCACCGCCAACAGGCTGGCGGTGCATCCATTGGCATTCTGACCGCGGCGGTACCGCCGCGGTCAGAAACGGAAAACCGGCGGTGTCCCGCCGGTTTCCCGCTGCCCTGGGGAATCCTCCAGTGCCACCATGGGGATTCCAACCCCTGTACCGCAAGCCTGGCTCTGGCGGTTCTGACCGCCAGAACCTGGTGGCGGTAACGGGTGTCGCGGGGCCCCCTAACAGGGCCCCACCAAGATTTTCAGTGTCTGCCAAGCAGACACTGAAAATCGCGACGGGTGCAACTGCACCCGTCGCACCCCTTCCACTCCGCCGGCTCCATTCGGAGCCGGCAACCACATGGAAGGGGGTTTCCCGCTGGGCTGGCGGGCGGCCTTCTGGCGGTCGCCCGCCAGCCCAGCGGGAAAATCAGAATTACCGCTGCGGTTTTTTGACCGCGCAGCGGTATTCTGATGGCGGTACTTTGGCGGGCGGCCTCCGCCGCCCGCCAAAGTCAGAATGACCCCCTATGTTTGGTTTATATTTTGTACATGGTGTATATATATATTTCTGCCTACTTGCTTTTAATATATTTCAAAGGTTACACTAATTTTCTATTGTCTTTGCATTATTCCGGGGGGTTTGGGAGGCGTAACTGTGATGTATTGATATGCATTAGTGTGTGTGTTATAGTGGGTGAGGGTGGGGGTGTTGCGTGTGTATGTCCGTGTTTTTTCCCTCCCCCCTCCCCTGTGTCGTAGGTGCAGTACACACCGTGGTCTTCGCCGCCGGCGTTCGTGCTCCTGGTAGAGGAGCAGGAAGACTATTGCAGGTAGAATTTGGAGTTCCGGATCCATGGCGTCCACGTTCCTCGTGGGGTGTGTAGAGGTGAGCGTTTTTCCTTCGGTGTTCCTGTTTCCGCCGTGTTTTTATCCGCGGTGAATCCGCCCCGGAAAAGGTGGCGGATTGGCCTGTCATAATAGTGTGGGCGTTACATTTGCCGTGTAGCCATTTTTAATATAGCTTTTGCGCGTTTGCTTAAAGCATTAGGCCTCTGTGCACTTTGTTCTAGATGCATTTTATTCAGCCTCGCATTGTTATTTTTCAATAACCAGTTTCACGGTCTTGTTTTCTTTTCTTCTATCACACTGTTTAGTTTACTTCAGCACTGGAGTTCTCAAACAATACATTCTTGCTCGCTCTGTGCTTCAGTCAAGGATACAGTCTGGTACATTGCTGATAGACGTGGTAGAAGTTTAGTCTTTAGGGTTCGCAGAAAGTACACATTCTTACGTAGGGACGTTTCTTAGAACACCGGCGTGTTAGTTATAAAAACACTTCCTAGTCCTGGTACACGTAAGAGGGAGA